>NC_044976.1:211135466-211358890 GCF_008728515.1 Papio anubis
GATATGAGAAACTAATTTTTTTGCAATCTTAGACACAGCAGAACTTTTCAAATATCTTACAAGCCTAAGCCTTCCCAATATAAAATTTTATAGCCAGCAACCTGCAAAGAATCCCCAAATCAAGATCTCTCACCACCCACCAGCCTGTTCTGATTTTGCTTCTTCCTCCACATCTAGGTGCATTGCTGCTCAGAAAGTATGATGAATTATGAGAATCCTTATTCATGTACGTCTACCCCAACCAGGGACCACTGCGATTGGCTGTGCAGGCTGTGCCCCCTACAGCTCTGGAATGCCATCCACAAAGCCTGTGCAGTTGCCCTGCTTGACCCCTGCCCCAGCTGAAGCTATAGGGGAAGGACAAAATCTAAGATTTTAAGAATGGAAGAAACTATTTAGGTCATAGTCAATCCTTGGTTTCATAAGTGGGAACACTGTAGCTCAGCAAGATTAAGTGACTTTTCTAAAGTCATATATTTAGCAACAGAACACAGCCAGAATCTAGGTCTCCTGACCTCATGTCCACAGTACATTCTAAGTCAACTTTACCAGTCGGCCCTGTCCTGCTCCACCCACTTTATGGCAGGGTCCTACAGAAGTCTGCCCATCCCACCTCTTCCTTTTACTGGGGCTCCCATAAGAAGAGCCAAAGAGTGCTCGTTCTTTCTTCAAACTGTGTCAGGAGCCAGCCCATGTCCTGTGAGGTCTGCAAAGCAGGGCGAATATACTCCAGGGGGTAAGCAAGATGATCCATCACAATGGGGGTAGAAAACTCTAGAAGTTTTCTTTCCTTTAAATTATTATCTCATTATTTTATTGTTGTCTGTTTCATGATGTTTATACAATTTTAATTCAGTAATATATGTACATAATTTGCAAGTAAATGTCAGTGGTGTGCATGAAAAACAATTGTAAGAATTTTTTATTTTTTTGAGACAGGCTTCCCCAGGCCAGAGTACAGTGGCACAGTTTTGGCTCACTGGAACCTCCCCTTCAAGGGTCCAGTATATCCTGTCTCAGCCTTCTGATTAGCTGGGATTACAGGTGTGCACCACCACGCCTGGCTAATTTTTGTATTCTTAGTAGAGACAGGGTTTCACCATGTTGGCCAGACTGGTCTCGAACTCCTGACTTCACATGATGCACCCATCTTGGCCTCCCAAAGTGCTGGAATTACAGGCATGAGCCACTGCACCCAGCCTTTAAGAAAAATTTTTAAAGACATTTATGACTTCACCCTTGGAGAGTCTGATTTATCATGTTAGGGCTGAGGTCCATGATTTTTTTTTTTTTTTGTAAGGATGGGGTTTCACTATTTGCCCAGGCTCGTCTGGAATTTCTGGGCTCAAGCAATCCTCCTACCTCGGCCTCCCAAAGTATTTGGATGACAGACGTGAGCCACTGCACCCAGTCTAGGAATTCCTTTTTTAATATCCAAAGTGATTCTGATGCACAACCAGATTTTGGAACGACTACGCTAAGGTCTTGAGCATTCTGACCTAGGTAAAGTTAAGATGTTGATGAAGTTGTATATACAGGTCTAAGGATAACTACTTACTTTAGGCTTAAGGAAGAATAAAGTAATTTAATTGGAAAAGCTACATATGACCCATGGTATCCAGTATAGACTCAGATAAATGCCTGAACTGCTGAGTATGGATCTCTCGTTTGTGATGCTCAAATTTAGTTGAGCAAACTCTTTTTTTTACATCTTTTTCTGACCTTAAACTAATAAGATATGTTTCAGCTAAATTATAAATCTGCATCCTCCTAAAGTTTGCAATTCAGACTTTATTTCCATGCTGTCTCATTGATTTTGTGACTGTGCTCTGAACACTCTACGGGCTTTTGTTTAATTTGCATCCATTTGTTTCATATTGAGAAATATGAAAGTTCAATAGTTGGGCAGCTGTGGCAAGAATTCATTCTTGCCTGAGGTCTGGGGTGATAATTGCAATGCAAGATATTTCTGGTTATTACCCCTTAGGTTCGATATCTCAAACATGACTCCAAAATATAAACTACATTAAAGCTAGGCTTTGGCCAGGTGCAGTGGCTCATACCTATGGTTCCAGCTACTTGGGCGGCTGAGGCAGGAGGATCGCTTGAACCCAAGAATTTGAGGCTGCAGTGAGCTATGATCATGCCATTGCACTCCAGCCTGGGCAACAGAGTAACACTCTGTCTCTGCTTAAAAAAGAAGGAAAATTAGGCTTTGTGAGACCCAGTTTTGTAAAGAGATACACTTTTAAAAGTATAGTCCAGTGGGTAAAGGGAATTAAAAAGGAACTGCAGTATCTTTCAATATTATAAATACACATACATTTTGACTTGCAATACTATTTCTAGAAATTCATCTTATACATATATATATATAAAAATGGCCCTTTCACAAGTGACTGTTTATTACAATATTATTTGTAATCACAAGAAATTTGAGACAGGCGGGTTCCCCTCAGACATTAAATAAGTGCTAATTTAGTGATACAAAGGAGTATCTGGTGGCAATAAAAAAAGAGAACATTTAAAAAATATGATTTAGACAGCTCTTCAACATACATTATTAAGTGAAAAAGCAATGAACAGAATGGTATATGCTACCCTTTGTATTTTTTTTTAAAAAAAGAAAAACACATGCATATACAGCAAGAAGGCCAGGTTTCTTCTTCCCTGCACCTTCCCTGCTTGTGTGTCTCAGATCTGCAAGTGCCTCCTCCCAGACCTCCTTGTCTGGGCATCTTGTCTAGGGTCCTTCTGGGTGGCCCCTCTATTCCAATAACCCTGTTTCCTCTTGTTACGCTATCTGATCAACGGAAGTAACAGCTTTCAGCTGTTGCTAGTCTCTGAGGTCGGTATTATTATTGTCCATTGTCCCGTCCACTAAGTGAGGAAACTGAAGCACGGTGATGGAGCCAGGATGGAAGCCCACACATTGTCACTCAAACTTGAGCTTTTTTAACCATGGCACAATACCACTCACAGATACTAACACCCCAAACATACATATGAATATTATACGGTAGATGCTACATACTTTAAGGGAGAATAAGACAAAAGACAGAGTTTCATTGGTAGAGGTGGGTGGCAGTGATGTCCAGGAGAGGCCTAAGAAAGTTACATTTAAGCTGACGCCCAAAGGAGGATGGTTGTTAGTGAGGCTGGAGTCTGGGAGATGAACATCTTTGGCCTGTGCAAAAGCTCTTGAGGAGAGAAAGAGCTCAGTATGTCCAGAAGGGAGGCTGATGAGAGAGACTAGTATAGCTGGATTAGAATCCAGCACAGGGGGAAGAGGAGGGCATGGGGTGAGCCTGGAAGAGTGATAGGGATCACTCAGGGCCAGGCCAGCAAAGTAAAAGAAACGAAGTCTTCTTAGAGCACCAGGGAGCCACTGGAGAGAAGTGATGTGATCTAATTTATATTTTACAAGGGTCACTCTGTCTGCAACATGACAATGGGATTTGGGTTGGGAATGAGGAAAGAAGAACGGGCAATAGTGGAAGCAGGCTGGGCGCGGTGGCTCATGCCTGTAATCCTAGCACTTTGGGAGGTCGAAGCAGGTGGATCACCTGAGGTCAGGAGTTTGAGACCAGCCTGTCCAACATGGTTAAACACTATCTCTACTAAAAATACAAAGATTACCCGGGTGTGGTGGCACATGCCTGTGATCTCAGCTACTCAGGAAGCTGAGGCAGGAAAATTGCTTGAGCCTGGGAGACAGAGGTTACAGTGAGCCAAGATTGTGCCACTACACTCCAGCCTGGGTGACAAAACGAGACCTTGTCTCAAAATAAATAAATAAATAAATAAATAAATAAATAAATAAAAATAGTAGAAGCAAAGAAATTACCAGTTTATTGCAGTAGTTCTGGTGAGAGAGGATGGAGAGTTGAACCAACATGTTGCAGTAGGAGTGGGAAGAAGTGGTCAGATTTCAGGTATATTGCAGAGGAAAAATTAACAAGACTTGACAGCAGATTGGATGTGGCTGGTGAGCAAGGGAGAAGTGTCCAAAAGGGTTCCTGGCATTATGTGCTACCCAACAGACTCACTTAGCCACCCAATACCCTTTCTGGATTAAGACCTTATATAGGTTGACCCATCCTCACCACAAGCAAAACCACAAACCCAGCATGGAGGGCTGGATTTTCTTTTAAACAGGAACAATACAAAGTACTACGCAAATATCACCAATGAATGGAATAAGTACATTCTTACTGTTAATCACGACTTAATCATTACTTATAATATTGCCTGTGGGCAAATGGATTTACAACCAACTTAGAAATGAGCCTATTAAACATAATCAATGTATAACACATAATTAACTTGATAAAGAAAAATATAGGCTGGGTGCAGTGGTTCATGCCTGTAATCCCAGCACTTTGGGAGGCCGAGAGGGGCGGATCATGAGGTCAGGAGATCGAGACCATCCTGGCTAACATGGTGAAACTCTGTCTCTACTAAAAATACAAAAAATTAGCCGGGCGTGGTGGCGGTGCCTGTAGTCCCAGCTATTCAGGAGGCTGAGGCAGGGGAATGGCGTGAACCCAGGAGGCGGAGCTTGCAGTGAGCCGAGATCACGCCACTGCACTCCAGCCTGGGTGATAGAGCGAGACTCTGTCTCAGAAAAAAAAAAAAAAAAGAAAAGAAAAGAAAAAAAGAAAAATATATACGTTTTACATCTAATTTGTGTTTTCCAGGCCCGTCCGAGAGTTTTCCATGCCAAGAGGAGCGAACACTTTTTGCTACTGTGTTAAAGCAAATGTGATTGTCACTGGAGGTGAGAGGATGGTTCACATTACACAGGGGTTTTCTACTTTGCAAACATCGTTCTCTTTGAGTTTTGGTGCTGGGAAAAACACATTAGGGAATTTACAAATTGGTGTCAACTCAAATCTGTCTGCCTTTTTCTTTCTGGTGTCCGGATTTGATAACATACTTAGAAAAGCCTTCTTCAGTCCAAGAATGCGTGAGACAAATTTTCCTGCTTTTCCTAGAATTTGTTCTTATTGTTTTGTTTTCTGTTTTACCATCTAGAGCTTATTTTTATGTGTGAGAACATGAGTTCCTAGGTGTCCCAGGAGACCTGGAGCCCCCGAAGCAGAATGGCACTTATGTGTGTGTGTGTGCCTTTTTCTGGAGAAAAATTTCAAAATTTTATCAGATCCTCCAAAGGAGATCATGACCAAAAAGGTCAAGAGCCAGTGATTTAGAGTTAACAGACGAGAGGGCCAAGAAGAGAATCTTGAAGAATACCAACATTTAAGGGATAGGTTAGGTAGAAATTGAGAAAAAAGGTTATCTGCTATGAGGAAAGAAAAAGGTGACACAATAAGTTTCGGGGGGAAGGTAAAGGACGGAAATGATCTTTGAGACTCAGACTCCCTATTTATAATACTGGGGTTTTAATAGCCGTAGGGTGGCTTTGAGCCGGGGCCCTGGAGTCAGACTGTGTGGGTACAACTCCTGGCTCTCTCACTTGTGAGCTATGTGGTAGGGGGCAGGTTGTTCATTCCTTTAAGCTTCAACCTCATTTGTAAGTGGAGTTGATAATAGTTACCTACCCATAAGGTTATTATAAGAATTAAACTGACTGGGCTCCATGGTTTACACCTGTAATCCCAGCACTTTGGGAGGCCGAGGCAGGAAGACTGCTTGAGCCTAGCAGTTCAAGACTGGCCTAGACAACATGAAAAGACTGCTAGTTCCAGCTACTCAAGAGGCTGAGGCAGAGGATCACATGAGCCCAGGAGGTTGAGGCTGCAGTGGGCCATGTTTGCGCCACTGCACTCCAGCCTAGGCAACAGCAAGAGCCTGTCTCAAAACAACAACGACAATAACGACAAAACTAACTAATTCAAAGTGCTCAATACAAATTTGTTATTAATAATACAAACAATAAGATTATAATACCTGGCCAGGCGCAGTGGCTCGCACCAGTAATCCCAGCACTTTAGGAGGCTGAGGCGGGAAGATTGCTTGAGCCCAGGAGCTCAAGACTAGCCTGGGTAATACAGTGACATCCTATCACTACAAAAAAAAAATTTAAAAATTAGCTGAGCATTTGGTGTGTACCTGTAGCCCCAACTACTAGGGAGGCTGAGGTGTGAGGATTGCTGGAACCCAGGATGTTGAGGCTGCAGTGAGCCGTGACTGTGCCACTGCACTCCATCCTGGATGACAGAGCAAGACCCTGTCTCAAAAAGAAAGAAAGAAGCAAGGAAGGAAAGAAGCAAAGAAGGAAGGAAGGAAGGAAGGAAGGAAGGAAGGAAGGAAGGAAGGAAGGAAGGAAGGAAAGAAAACAAAAGAAAAGAAAAGAAAGCAAGGGAGGAAAGGAGGAAGGAAGGGAGGGAAGAAGGAAGGAAGGAAGGGAGGAAGAAGGAAGGGAGGAAGAAGGAAGGGAGGAAGAAAGAAGGAAGGAAGGAAGAAGGAAAGAAGGAAGGAAGAAGGAAGGGAGGAAGAAGGAAGGAAGGAAGAAGAAGGGAGGAAGAAGGAAGGAAGGAGGGAGGGAAGGAAGGAAGGAAGGAAAGATACCTACTTCATAGGATGGTGTTTAAGATTAATTGAGATAATTTATGCTTGGTGCATAATAGGTTCTCAATAAATATTAATTCTCTCTGTTTAAACACATTGGCAAAATCACTTTGGCAAATGTGGAGATTTTGTCGGAATAAAATGAAATTTGCTATTCCAGCTAGGAGACTGTTAGAGAAGACATGAGTGAGATGGAGAAGGTCTGAATTACTGTAGGTGCTATTATTTAAAAAAAGAAAGACTCAATCTCAAAGACATGGGAAATTAATTATTCCTAAGACTTGGAGATGCAATGCTTTTGGGAATTAGTAAGAGAAATCAACCAGCTCCACGTTTGCAAGGCGGGAGAAATGAAAAAGTAGAAATTGTGTTGATAGTTATACAGAAATGAGGCAGTGGGTGCTTACCTGGGGAAGGAGAACAAAAGAAAGCTCAATTGTGAACTTAAATGTCAAGTGTTGATTAGACATCCAAGAGAAGATTCCTTTTGGTGATAGGAAAAGATCTGGTTGGAGATGAATGACGTCAGGGCTCCTAGGCTACCTGAATCAGGGAGGAGATGAGCTCCCACAGGTTCCTCAAGGAGGCCAGGGTGGCCTTGCAAGAGACAGGAGGCATGTAGGCTTGCAAGACTTCAATGAGCAAAACAGAAACACAAACAAACAAATATCAAGAAAGTGACTTGTATTGCAAACCCAAACTTTAAAAAGGGAAGAAACAATAAATTTTTTTAAAAAAAGAAGAAACTGTCATCAAGAAAAAAAAATCAATAAATACATCATTGGTAAAAGAGTTTACGGCAAAAATATCTATTAAAGGAGCCATGATGTTTAATGAGTAAATGCTATTGACTCTGTCAATAGTAAGATTTCTCCAAATTTTTCACTCTCAAACATACACAGCAGGCAGTTTGGTTTCCTATCTAAAGTGTCCTGCCTCATCCCTGAAGTGCCTTTACTGCTAAATATAAAGACAGCTGAGCTCCTATTTCATGGCTGGGGAATCTCCCCTAAGGGCATAAAGTTAATTTTTTTTTCAAGTACACTGTGCATTCAAAATTTATATTTAAATCTATGCTCAGCTTTGGGCCTTCTACAACACTAAATTGAAATTAGCTTATGGTTCCAACAGTATTACAAAATGATATAGTAGTCTATTGGCAAGCACAACAAATAAAAACAATGCACTGGAAGTTAGAATAGCTGGGTTTAGCCATCACCTGGCCAATCACCAACTCTGATTCTTCAGCAATCACTTAATGGTTCCCTTTTGCTCATTTTCCTTATCTGGTAAAATGAGGAAGTGGGACTAAATACATTTCAAGATCCCTCTGAGCCTAAAATACTGTGATTCTATTTTTTAAAGAACTGCCTGTTCACAGGGAGATAAACTAAAAATGTCCTTTGGAAAATTTGGAACCCAGTTTGCCAATTAGATGCTACTCAATATATAATTACAGCTTTGTGCTCTCAGAAAAACCAAAGCATTAATTGTCCACAAACCTCTAAAACTCAAGTGAGGACATGAAGAAAAGAAAGGAAGGCATATGGATAAGAAGTCTGTAAAGAAGTGTGTGGGAGTCATGGCTTGGGTAGGGAGCAAGTTTCTTGATACTTGGTAGTGATGATTCTAAGAAAAACAGGAATCCAAGTCTCTCAACCAAACTAATTACAGTTATTTAAAGAGCTCCATACTGAGGTCTAGAACACATCAAGAAACAAATGCTAGAATCAGAAAAAGAAGTGGGATACTTTCAGAAAAAGACGTGGGTTACTTATATCCCAATTGCCTGATCCCCTTTGCCCCTTCCTGAGTTAACGACGGTCTTGGCTTATTACTCCCAATGGAAATGGGCACAGATTTTGGTCTGGACCACACATCAGAAGGAGGATGCAAGAGTTGAGGGAGGGAGAGCCCTTTGGTATGAGAGAGAAAGCAGCAAACGTGTTTGAGAATCAAACTGCAATGAATGCTCCTCTCTCCATTGCATGTCTTTAGTTAGGCAAAAATATTAGCCCTCTTCCTCTTTCAATGCAAACCCTGCACATGAAACCCTTTGAAAAAGCAGTACCTAAATACATGGCTAATATAAAATTTGATTCTAAAATCTGATTGTCACATTATGCTGTCACATTAATCTTAACCAACTCCTCTGAACAGCCCTTTGTCCTCACACACAAAAGAACACAAAATGTTAAGAATTGACCGGTTTTTACAGGCTTTGTAATCTTAGTATTTTAATCATTTCTGGGGAGAAAATGTGTTTGGTAAAGTTTTAGGACTTAAACCACTTCAGTGTTTTGGATTAAGCCATCTGACTCTCATTAACCTCAGTGTTCATTATATTATAAGATCCTCATCTACAGCTTTGAAAGCGTATTAATTATAGGTTTTCTAGCTCTCTCACAGAGGGAAGAAAACACTTAGTAGTATGACTGACAAGCAACTAATACTTTTCATCATGCATAATTTATTGAATTGTTACAGTTATGGAGCCTCTATTAGTAGAAAATGCAAATTCCCAGTAACTGAAAACACATTTTTCTCGGGAGAGTACTCTTGTTGATTAGTGACTCAGCCAAGCACCATTGCTAAATGTACCGTATGTACCCGCTGACAACTCAAAATATACAATAAAGGCAGCTTTGCTAGGCTTAGTCGAATGTGTTAAATGTGCAGGGGCATTTGATGAGCTTCAAAAAAGCACAAGCCTTTGCTGGAAAAAAAAAAAAAAAAAAAAAAAGCCAAACCAGGACAGAGTGTTTACCAAGAAAACCTAAAAATTTCCTGAGCATTATTTTGGTGACCATCAAGAATGTTTTTGCTGAATAGTGTTTGCACTAGCCTTTTTAGGAATTAAGTTCCTAGTATGGAAGGTTCAGAGTAGAAACACAATTAACCTCCCAAAAAGATATTTTGCGGGCTCTGCATGCATTTTTTTTCATGTTTTGTTCAACAAATATTTTCTGCACAATTGCTATAGATTAGGCTATTAACCTTATAAAGGTCAGATTGTATTCCTAACCTGCGAACATTTAAAGTCTAATAGTATAAATAAGACAAGTTTATAGATAACTACAAAGTATAGCATGAATCAACATATGATGACGATGATGATGATGGTGATGGTGACGGTGATAATAATACAGATGAAATAATATAGGCTTTGAGAGCTTAGAATCTGTCTCTTTCTGCTCATTCTGCCTCCACAAAGCCACCACGTATGATTGCACTCCTAGCAACAAAAGCAAGCAGAGCTGGAGGACATCTGGGATCAGGCAATAGGGAACCTCCAGAAGACTGGGTTTTCTTCACAACGCATAATGGACAAAGCCATTAGTTTAAGAGGCCTAGCTATTTCTCAGGTGGCAGTTCTCTATTGCGTTCTTCTTCGTGTGATACACAAGTTACAGATGTTCTTCTGGGGATATAGCCTATTGCCTAGCCTCATCATCCAGGAATGCTAATGCCCATTTCAGGGGATGTCCCACCAGCATGATGTAAGATCGCGTGTGGGTGCAAGGCTTAGGTTCTGAACATGTCTGAAGAGCGTGATACATCTCGGCCATTGCCAGTGAAAAGCAAATGCAGGCAAGATACTGCATTATTGGAATTATTCAGTTTGAATCGTGTAACTGAATATCTGGTGAGTTTCTTACTAGCTATAAAAATTCCACTTGCAGTGAGCTAAGATCCGGCCACTGCACTCCAGCCCCGGCGACACAGCAAGACTCCGTCTCAAAAAAAAAAAAAAAAAATTCCAGATTGCCCTCTGCTTTAACTGTAGTGATCTCTCCCTCCGGAGCACATAATCATGAAATTTTAGAGCTGGATGGAGCCTTGAAGATTATTATTTTACATGAGGAAATTGAGGCCCCAGAGAAGTCACACAACTAGTTAGCTGGCAGAGCTGAGTCTGAGTCAGTTCTCTTTGCACCCACTCAGCCCTGTGTTCTTCCTGGACCACAGAAATCTGGTTCACTAGACACTCTCTCTCTCCTGCTTTTTTGTGTGAACTGAGCCCGCTCATCTCATCAAGAGTGATGCACTTGGATGAAGTGACTCACCAACTGAGAGAATAATCTGCTAAAGGAAAGAAAATCCTCTCTTTGATATGCGACTTTATCTAAATTCCGGCTTCACACACACACATACACCACACACACACACACACATACGCACAAAAGAAAGAAAGAAAAAAATAGAAAGCAACAAAAAAACATGGAATTAACTCTTTATGAACCATAATATTTATACTATAAAGACCTATCTTCAGATTTGACATACTCTTTACAAATACTTGTTTACCCTCTATATCTCCTTACCTTATTGCTACTACCTACTAGATTGTAAACTCTCAAGAGCAGGGATCATATTTCATGTATCTGTGTATCAGTTCTTCTCCCCTAAATATAATCTAAATGCATTGTAGGAACTTAGAATAATAGTAATAGTAATTATTAGTTTATGGTCCAGAAACTGTTCAGTTATACATGTGTAACTCCACTCAATCTTCACAATACAACTATGATGTAAGTTCCATTTATCCCCATTTTATAGATAAGAAAACTCAGATGCAGAGAGGCAAAGCAACTTACTCAAAGTCATAAATTTAATTAAGTGACAGAGCCAGGTTTCAAATCAAATATGACTCACTCAAAATATGTGTCCTTAACCACTTCATGAGTGACTCTACCAGCCAGCTCATTTACTTAGCAAATATGTATTAAGTGCTTACTACTTGCCAAACACTGCTATGAATGAGAACTACTAGGCTCACCAGATAATGGGTAAACAGATAGGTAAACAAATAATTATTAGTGCTGTAAAAGAAAGCTGAAGAAAACACAGTAAAAACACAGAAGGAGTCTGAACTCCATTTAGGGCAGAGAAAGGTGACTAGGGAAGGCACTGGGGAGAGTAATAATCAAACTAAGTCTAAAAGGGTATAAACTTGGGTCTCTGAAAAAGTAGACCTTGGGCAGGAACAACATCTAGAATTTCTTTGTATCCTTCGCATCTTGCAAAATACTAAGGGCACAAAGGTATCAGAAGAGAAGGGGGAGCATAGATTGAAAAAAAAAAAAACAGTAAGTGCACAGTTAACTTCTCAAGAGATTTTCTTTCTTGTTGTTAATAAGAGCATCATGGAAGTTTTAAATTTAAGAAAATATTCCACTTGTTCATCAACCACAGCCCCTAAAATATCTTGGTTGATGTTTTAGCCAGCTTGAGCTGCCTTAACAAAATACCATAAACAGAAAGGTTTAAGCAACAGAAATTTTCTGGAGACTAGAAGTCCAAGATCAAGGTGCCAGCATTGTCAGTTTCTGGCGAGGGCTCTCTTCCTGGCTTGTAGACACCTGCCTTCTCTCCATGTTCGCAAACGGCAGGGAGAAAGAGGGGAGAGAGGGTGGGTTGGGGCAGCAGGATCTGGTGTCTCTTCTAATAAGGACATTAATCCCATCATGAGGGCCCACCTTCATTACCTCATCTGAACCTAATTATCTCCTAAAGGCCCCCCCCCCATTTCCAAACACCATCGTGTTGGGGCTAGGGCTACAATATATAAATCTGGGAGGGAATGAATTCACTCCACTGCAATTCTTAAGAAATGGAAACCAAGAATCAGCTATGCAATGAGTTTTTTTTTCAGCCTGCCTGTAATAACACTCCAAGAAGTGAGAGCCTCTGAAATGAACAAATGACCTTCCAAAAATATTAGATGAACATTCAACGAAGATCCATTTTTTTGTTTGAACACGTTTTTCCCCGTTTTTGGCACTTGATAGTTAAACCTCTCAGCTGTGATTCACCATGCCAACAATGAAGTTATTGAAGTGGTTCAAAAAATATCTTTTGAATTCTTACCATAGATTATATGTGACAGTAAACAAGAACAAGTCCTGTTCTCAAGGCACGTGGAGTCTAATAGTGGTCCAGACAAATAATTAACTATGAAGGATGATGGGGATGAAGGAGGCACATAGGTAGAGCACTCAGGTTTGAAGAATATGGAAGTATTCTGGAATATTACTGGAGGAAAAGCTATGCTGAGACTTGATGGATGGATTGGGATCCTCAAAGAAGAGAAAAAAGGTAGAGAAAATACTATGCTTTTTCATGAGGCCCAATAAAATAATCATAGAATTATGGAAGCATCTATCAAATGTGCCTGGTTTATAAATATCCAACGAACAAGTGAACTAATTATCCCTCCATACCTGACTGGCTCTTTCAGTGTGGATAATCTATCAAAATAAAAATCCGATATACATCAGGAAATACATCCTAATGTGTGGCCCAATATATAATACCAGATTAACTAGAATGACTATTTTGGGTTTTCAAAATTTATTTATTTTCTTTTTTTCTTCAAATTTATTTTAAGTTCCAGGGTACATGTGAAGGATATGCCGATTTGTTACATAGGTAAACATGTGCCATGGTGGTTTGCTGCACAGATCAACCTATCACCTGGACACTAAGCCCAGCAGCCATTAGCTATTCTTCCTCATCCTCTCTCTTCCTCACCACCCAATGAGTGTGAGTTGTTCCCCACCATGTGTCCATGTGTCCATTCTCGAGGTTCAGCCCCCACTTATAAGTGAGAACACACAGTGTTTGGTTTTCTGTTCCTGTGTTAGTTTGCTGAGGATAACAGCTTCCAGCTCCATCCACGTCCTTGCAAAGGACATGATCTTGCTCCTTTTTATGGCTGCACAGTATTTCATGGTGTATATGTACCACATTTTCTTTATCCAATCTATCATCAATGGGCATTTGGGTTGATTCCGTGTCTTTGCTATTGTGAATAGTGTTGCAATTACATAAACAGCCATGTATCTTTATAATAGAATTATTTGTATTCCTTTGGGTATACAGCCAGTAATGGGATTGCTGGGTCAAATGGTATTTCTGTCCCTAGATATGTGAGGAATTGCTACACTGCCTTCCACAGTAGTTGAACTAATTTGCACTTCCACCAACACTGTAAAAACATTTCTTTTTCTCTGCAACTTTGCCAGCATCTGTTGCTTCTGGACTTTTTAATAATCACCATTCTGACTGGCATGAGATGGTATCTCATTGTGGTTTTGATTTGCATTTCTCCAATGACCAATGATGTTGAGCTTTTTTAATATGTTTTTTGGCTGCATAAATGTCTTCTTTTCAGGAATATCTGTTCATGTCTTTTGTCATTTTAATGGGGTAGTTTTTTCTTGTAAATTTGTTTAAGTTCCTTATAGACTTTGGATATTAGACCTTTGTCAGATGGATAGATTGCAAAAATTTTCTCCTATTCTTTAGGTTGTCTGTTCACTCTGATGATAGTTTATTTTGCTGTGCAGAAGTTCCTTCCCATTTGTCAATTTTTGCTTTTGTTGCTATTGCCTTTGGTGTTTTCGTCATGAAATCTTTGCCCGTGCCCATGTCCTGAATGGTATTGCCTAGGTTTTCTTCTAGGGCTTTTATAGTTTTGGGGTTTACATTCATTCAAGTCTTTAATCCATCTTGAGTTAATTTTTGTATAAGGTGTAAGGAAAGGGTCCAGTTTCAGTTTTCTGCATGTGGCTAGCCAGTTCTCCCAGTACCATTTATTAAATAGGGAATCCTTTCCCCGTTGCTTGTTTTGGTTAGGTTTGTTGACAATCAGCTGGTTGTAGATGTGTGGTTTTATTTCTGAGATCTCTATTCTGTTCCATTGGTCTATGTGTCTGTTTTCATACCAGTACCATGCTGTTTTGGTTACGGGAGCCTTGTAGTATAGTTTGAAGTGGGGTAGCATGATGCCGTCAGCTTTGTTCTTTTTGCTTAGGACTGTCTTTGCTATTCAGGCTCTTTTTTGGTTCCACTTGAATTTTAAAATAGTTTCTTCTACTTCTGTGAAGAATGTAAAATGACTATTTTGAATTTTAGGCTTTTTATATGTAAATTATGACTGTTAATAATTTAGGTTATACATAAATTATAACTTAGGTTATAATGCCTTTATACAGCCTCTTTGTCTAGTAGCCTAAAGGTCCTTGGTAATATGTAAGGTGCTTAGGAATGCTTTGTTGTATTACTAACTCAATTCCATTTTCTGAGATGTACAAATCACATTTAAATAATTAAATTAATTCATTCAGTTAAAACTACTTAAACTTTGGGAGTTAGTTTCTTTCTTTTTTTTTTTTTTTAATTTATTTATTATTATTATACTTTAAGTTGTAGGGTACATGTGCATAACGTGCAGGTTTGTTACATATGTATACTTGTGCCATGTTGGTCTGCTGCACCCATCAACTCGTCATTTACATCAGGTATAACTCCCAATGCAATCCCTCCCCCCTCCCCCCTCCCCATGATAGGCCCCGGTGTGTGATGTTCCCCTTCCTGAGTCCAAGTGATCTCATTGTTCAGTTCCCACCTATGAGTGAGAACATGCGGTGTTTGGTTTTCTGTTCTTGTGATAGTTTGCTAAGAATGATGGTTTCCAGCTGCATCCATGTCCCTACAAAGGACACAAACTCATCCTTTTTTATGGCTGCATAGTATTCCATGGTGTATATGTGCCACATTTTCTTAATCCAATCTGTCACTGATGGACATTTGGGTTGATTCCAAGTCTTTGCTATTGTGAATAGTGCTGCAATAAACATACGTGTGCATGTGTCTTTATAGCAGCATAATTTATAATCCTTTGGGTATATCCCCAGTAATGGGATGGCTGGGTCATATGGTACATCTAGTTCTAGATCCTTGAGGAATCGCCATACTGTTTTCCATAATGGTTGAACTAGTTTACAATCCCACCAACAGTGTAAAAGTGTTCCTATTTCTCCACATCCTCTCCAGCACCTGTTGTTTCCTGACTTTTGAATGATCGCCATTCTAACTGGTGTGAGATGGTATCTCATTGTGGTTTTGATTTGCATTTCTCTGATGGCCAGTGATGATGAGCATTTTTTCATGTGTCTGTTGGCTGTATGAATGCCTTCTTTTGAGAAATGTCTGTTCATATCCTTTGCCCACTTTTTGATGGGGTTGTTTGTTTTTTTCTTGTAAATTTGTTTGAGTTCTTTGTAGGTTCTGGATATTAGCCCTTTGTCAGATGAGTAGATTGCAAAAATTTTCTCCCATTCTGTAGGTTGCCTGTTCACTCTGATGGTAGTTTCTTTTGCTGTGCAGAAGCTCTTTAGTTTAATTAGATCCCATTTGTCAATTTTAGCTTTTGCTGCCGTTGCTTTTGGTGTTTTAGACATGAAGTCTTTGCCCATGCCTATGTCCTGAATGGTACTACCTAGGTTTTCCTCTAGGATTTTTATGGTATTAGGTCTAACATTTAAGTCTCTAATCCATCTTGAATTAATTTTCGTATAAGGAGTAAGGAAAGGATCCAGTTTCAGCTTTCTACTTATGGCTAGCCAATTTTCCCCGCACCATTTATTAAATAGGGAATCCTTTCCCCATTTCTTGTTTCTCTCAGGTTTGTCAAAGATCAGATGGCTGTAGATGTGTGGTATTATTTCTGAGGACTCTGTTCTGTTCCATTGGTCTATATCTCTGTTTTGGTACCAGTACCATGCTGTTTTGGTTACTGTAGCCTCGTAGTATAGTTTGAAGTCAGGTAGCGTGATGCCTCCAGCTTTGTTCTTTTGACTTAGGATTGTCTTGGAGATGCGGGCTCCTTTTTGGTTCCATATGAACTTTAAAGCAGTTTTTTCCAATTCTGTGAAGAAACTCATTGGTAGCTTGATGGGGATGGCATTGAATCTATAAATTACCTTGGGCAGTATGGCCATTTTCACAATATTGATTCTTCCTATCCATGAGCATGGTATGTTCTTCCATTTGTTTGTGTCCTCTTTTATTTCACTGAGCAGTGGTTTGTAGTTCTCCTTGAAGAGGTCCTTTACATCCTTTGTAAGTTGGATTCCTAGGTATTTTATTCTCTTTGAAGCAATTGTGAATGGAAGTTCATTCATGATTTGGCTCTCTGTTTGTCTGTTATTGGTGTATAAGAATGCTTGTGATTTCTGCACATTAATTTTGTATCCTGAGACTTTGCTGAAGTTGCTTATCAGCTTAAGGAGATTTTGGGCTGAGACAATGGGGTTTTCTAAATATACAATCATGTCATCTGCAAACAGGGACAATTTGACTTCTTCTTTTCCTAACTGAATACCCCTGATTTCTTTCTCTTGCCTAATTGCCCTAGCCAGAACTTCCAACACTATGTTGAATAGGAGTGGTGAGAGAGGGCATCCCTGTCTTGTGCCAGTTTTCAAAGGGAATTTTTCCAGTTTTTGCCCATTCAGTATGATATTGGCTGTGGGTTTGTCATAAATAGCTCTTATTATTTTGAGGTACGTTCCATCAATACCGAATTTATTGAGCGTTTTTAGCATGAAGGGCTGTTGAATTTTGTCAAAAGCCTTTTCTGCATCTATTGAGATAATCATGTGGTTCTTGTCTTTGGTTCTGTTTATATGCTGGATTATGTTTATTGATTTGCGAATGTTGAACCAGCCTTGCATCCCAGGGATGAAGCCCACTTGATCATGGTGGATAAGCTTTTTGATGTGTTGTTGAATCCGGTTTGCCAGTATTTTATTGAGGATTTTTGCATCGATGTTCATCAGGGATATTGGTCTAAAATTCTCTTTTTTTGTTGTGTCTCTGCCAGGCTTTGGTATCAGGATGATGTTGGCCTCATAAAATGAGTTAGGGAGGATTCCCTCTTTTTCTATTGATTGGAATAGTTTCAGAAGGAATGGTACCAACTCCTCCTTATACCTCTGGTAGAATTCAGCTGTGAATCCATCTGGTCCTGGACTTTTTTTGGTTGGTAGGCTATTAATTATTGCCTCAATTTCAGAGCCTACTATTGGTCTATTCAGGGATTCAACTTCTTCCTGGTTTAGTCTTGGAAGAGTGTAAGTGTCCAGAAAATTATCCATTTCTTCTAGGTTTTCCAGTTTATTTGCGTAGAGGTGTTTATAGTATTCTCTGATGGTAGTTTGTATTTCTGTGGGGTTGGTGGTGATATCCCCTTTATCATTTTTAATTGCGTCGATTTGATTCTTCTCTCTTTTCTTCTTTATTAGTCTTGCTAGTGGTCTGTCAATTTTGTTGATCTTTTCAAAAAACCAACTCCTGGATTCATTGATTTTTTGGAGGGTTTTTTGTGTCTCTATCTCCTTCAGTTCTGCTCTGATCTTAGTTATTTCTTGCCTTCTGCTAGCTTTGGAATGTGTTTGCTCTTGCTTCTCTAGTTCTTTTAATTGCGATGTTAGAGTGTCAATTTTTGATCTTTCCTGCTTTCTCTTGTGGGCATTTAGTGCTATAAATTTCCCTCTGCACACTGCTTTAAATGTGTCCCAGAGATTCTGGTATGTTGTATCTTTGTTCTCATTGGTTTCAAAGAACATCTTTATTTCTGCCTTCATTTCGTTATGTACCCAGTAGTCATTCAGGAGCAGGTTGTTCAGTTTCCATGTAGTTGAGCGGTTTTGATTGAGTTTCTTAGTCCTGAGTTCTAGTTTGATTGCACTGTGGTCTGAGAGACAGTTTGTTATAATTTCTGTTCTTGTACATTTGCTGAGGAGTGCTTTACTTCCAATTATATGGTCAATTTTGGAGTAAGTACGATGTGGTGCTGAGAAGAATGTATATTCTGTTGATTTGCGGTGGAGAGTTCTATAGATGTCTATTAGGTCTGCTTGCTGCAGAGATGAGTTCAATTCCTGGATATCCTTGTTAACTTTCTGTCTTGTTGATCTGTCTAATGTTGACAGTGGAGTGTTGAAGTCTCCCATTATTATTGTATGGGAGTCTAAGTCTCTTTGTAAGTCTCTAAGGACTTGCTTTATGAATCTGGGTGCTCCTGTATTGGGTGCATATATATTTAGGATAGTTAGCTCTTCCTGTTGAATTGATCCCTTTACCATTATGTAATGGCCTTCTTTGTCTCTTTTGATCTTTGATGGTTTAAAGTCTGTTTTATCAGAGACTAGGATTGCAACCCCTGCTTTTTTTTGTTCTCCATTTGCTTGGTAAATCTTCCTCCATCCCTTTATTTTGAGCCTATGTATGTCTCTGCGTGTGCGATGGGTCTCCTGAATACAGCAGACTGATGGGTCTTGACTCTTTATCCAGTTTGCCAGTCTGTGTCTTTTCATTGGAGCATTTAGTCCATTTACATTTAAGGTTAAGATTGTTATGTGTGAACTTGATCCTGCCATTATGATATTAACTGGTTATTTTGCTCGTTAGTTGATGCAGTTTCTTCCTAGCCCCGATGGTCTTTACATTTTGGCATGTTTTTGCAATGGCTGGTACCAGTTGTTCCTTTCCATGTTGAGTGCTTCCTTCAGGGTCTCTTGTAAGGCAGGCCTAGTGGTGACAAAATCTCTAAGCATTTGCTTATCTGTAAAGGATTTTATTTCTCCTTCACTTATGAAACTTAGTTTGGCTGGATATGAAATTCTGGGTTTAAAATTCTTTTCTTTAAGAATGTTGAATATTGGCCCCCACTCTCTTCTGGCTTGGAGAGTTTCTGCCGAGAGATCTGCTGTGAGTCTGATGGGCTTCCCTTTGTGGGTAACCCGACCTTTCTCTCTGGCTGCCCTTAAGATTTTTTCCTTCATTTCAACTTTGGTGAATCTGGCAATTATGTGTCTTGGAGTTGCTCTTCTCGAGGAGTATCTTTGTGGCGTTCTCTGTATTTCCTGGATTTGAATGTTGGCCTGCCCTACTAGGTTGGGGAAGTTCTCCTGGATGATATCCTGAAGAGTGTTTTCCAACTTGGTTCCATTTTCCCCCTCACTTTCAGGCACCCCAATCAGACGTAGATTTGGTCTTTTTACATAATCCCATACTTCTTGCAGGCTTTGTTCATTTCTTTTTCTTCTTTTTTCTTTTGGTTTCTCTTCTCGCTTCATTTCATTCATTTGATCCTCAATCGCTGAAACTCTTTCTTCCAGTTGATCGAGTCGGTTACTGAAGCTTGTGCATTTGTCACGTATTTCTCGTGTCATGGTTTTCATCTCTTTCATTTCGTTTATGACCTTCTCTGCATTAATTACTCTAGCCGTCAATTCTTCCACTTTTTTTTCAAGATTTTTAGTTTCTTTGCGCTGGGTACGTAATTCCTCCTTTAGCTCTGAGAAATTTGATGGACTGAAGCCTTCTTCTCTCATCTCGTCAAAGTCATTCTCCGTCCAGCTTTGATCCGTTGCTGGCGATGAGCTGCGCTCCTTTGCCGGGGGAGATGTGCTCTTATTTTTTGAATTTCCAGCTTTTCTGCCCTGCTTTTTCCCCATCTTTGTGGTTTTATCTGCCTCTGGTCTTTGATGATGGTGATGTACTGATGGGGTTTTGGTGTAGGTGTCCTTCCTGTTTGATAGATTTCCTTCTAACAGTCAGGACCCTCAGCTGTAGGTCTGTTGGAGATTGCTTGAGGTCCACTCCAGACCCTGTTTGCCTGGGTATCAGCAGCAGAGGCTGCAGAAGATAGAATATTTCTGAACAGCGAGTGTACCTGTCTGATTCTTGCTTTGGAAGCTTCCTCTCAGGGGTGTACTCCACCCTGTGAGGTGTGGGGTGTCAGACTGCCCCTAGTGGGGGATGTCTCCCAGTTAGGCTACTCAGGGGTCAGGGACCCACTTGAGCAGGCAGTCTGTCCCTTCTCAGATCTCAACCTCCGTGTTGGGAGATCCACTGCTCTCTTCAAAGCTGTCAGACAGAGTCGTTTGCGTCTGCAGAGGCTTCTGCTGCTTTTTTGTTGTTGTTGTTGTTGTTGTGTAGCTGTGCCCTGTCCCCAGAGGTGGAGTCTACAGAGACAGGCAGGTTTCCTTGAGCTGCTGTGAGCTCCACCCAGTTGTAGCTTCCCAGCAGCTTTGTTTACCTACTTAAGCCTCAGCAATGGCGGGCGCCCCTCCCCCAGCCTCGCTGCTGCCTTGCAGGTAGATCACAGACTGCTGTGCTAGCAATGAGGGAGGCTCCGTGGGCGTGGGACCCTCCCGGCCAGGTGTGGGATATGATCTCCTGGTGTGCCTGTTTGCTTAAAGCGCAATATTGGGGTGGGAGTTACCCGATTTTCCAGGTGTTGTGTGTCTCAGTTCCCCTGGCTAGGAAAAGGGATTCCCTTCCCCCTTGCGCTTCCCAGGTGAGGCGATGCCTCGCCCTGCTTCAGCTCTCGCTGGTCGGGCTGCAGCAGCTGACCAGCACCGATCGTCAGGCACTCCCCAGTGAGATGAACCCAGTACCTCAGTTGAAAATGCAGAAATCACCGGTCTTCTGTGTCGCTCGCGCTGGGAGTTGGAGACTGGAGCTGTTCCTATTCGGCCATCTTGCTCCGCCCCCCTCAAGCAATCTTATCAGTTTCTTTCTTTTGTGAGATAAGAAAGTTGGATTATGCAACTTCTAGGATCCCAGTTTGAAGTTCTTTGATGTTTTTATGACTCAGTTTCCAGGATGACATTTAAAGAATTATTTGTGAAACATAAAATTTAATATCTTAAAAAATATTCTATATTTTGTAAACAATTACAGTTTTTATTCTTTTTGGAAACATAATTAGATTACAACTGCACGTTTGTTTAAGTAATGATGGCTGCGGTAAAAAATAACCCCCACAATGTGAATGGGTCCAACACAATGAAAATGTAAAGTTTAATGTCAGCTCTCAGAATTCACTGGCTAAAACTCAGTAACCTGAGCACACCTAACTGCAAAGGAGCCTGGAAATGTGTACCCAGGAAGAGAGGATATGGGTTTGGTGAACACGTAGCCAGGTTTTTCATAAAACTGTGTGTGTGTGTGTGTGTGTTTGTGTGTACATATGATAATACATGCCTGGTTCAACTTTTAGTTTTAGTGCTATCAAAATTCCAACAGATCATGGCTGAAGGATATAGTCAAAAAATTTACAGAAGAAGAAGATACAATTAGCAGATATATTTGGGGAAAAATACCCAACAGCATTAGCTATCATAAAATGTAATTAAAAATAAGGTACCATTTAGACCTATTAACATAGCAAACATTTTAAATCATGACAATATTCATGTGCTGGCCAGAATTTAATGAAACTGGCAGAATATATCGTTGATGGCCTTGGGATTTAGTACAGTCATTTTGGAAAGTAAGCTAGCAATACGTTTGAAAGTGATAAAAATGTTTATAGCCTTTAACATAATGATGCCACACCTGGGACTTTATCCACAGTAAATAATCCAAAAGGAAAAAAAAGACCACAGAAGTACAATAACCATTCATTACAGTATTGTTGAATAAAGTAAAAAACTAGAATTAGTTGACTAATCAATGGACAAGGGGTTAAGAAATTGAGAAATAGTAACTAAAAGGATAATTATGAGGGCATGAGCTCATGGTCTTTCATAAATATAAAAAAGTAGTGGGTATAAATATGTATCTAGAAATGTATCTAATTTATATTTTTAAAAAGTTAACAGTGATTTCCTACAGGGAGTTAAACTAGAGATTATGAAGGAAAAGACATTTTTATAAAAATTATACCCTTCTATGATGTTTTAGCAATTAAAAAATCATATTTATTCTATGGTAGTAACTACACATAAATGATATATGCCTATGAATACATGCTAGAAGGGAAGATAGAAAAATGACAACAGTTGATTTGTTATAATGGTGAAGATTAAATGCAGTTTCCTCTTTCCTTGATTTCTTTCATTATTATAATGTTTGCTTAATTTAAGAATGAAAACAAAAGAGCAGCTGCCTTAAATATTTTTGGAAGTAAATAAAGTATAAATAATACATTAATGCATGAAAGTATAGGAAAGGATTGAATCAAGAAAAGAACTCATAAAATATTTATGAGAATTCACATTTGTGTATGTACATACAGTCTTCACAAAACAGCCTTCACAAGAAGCGGCAGATCCAAACCAAGGCCAGCCCCTTAGCACATCAATCACAGAATGATGCATCCCGCCAGAAACAGACTGTGATTTGCTGTTAGAGGAAAGATATGGGTTTGACACAGTGAGAGATACGTTTGAAACTCTGACCACCTGAGGAAACAAACAATCTTTCCCTGTCCTCCTTTTCAGGAGACGACAAGGTCATCCGGTTGTGGCACCCCAATATCAGCACCAAGCCCGTGGGCAAACTTGTGGGACACATGTTCAGTATCACTGAGATCGTCACCAATGAAAAAGACCAACACATCGTCAGCCTCTCCTCTGCAAAGGTAACAAAAAGAAAATAACAGAACAAAACTAGTTTTTCCCTTAAAATGATCTGTTGGAAGGCATAGCGGTTATACAATTTTTGACTGAAAGAAATGATAGTCATTGAATCACTGAGAAAAATATTGGTAGGATGGAAAAGGAAATGAGAAGCCAATGTTCTCTGTGTCTATTGATTATAGCATAAGAACGAACACAAGTTTAAAAACAAGTGTAAAAGAAAAACAGTATTGAAAAGATAGCAAATATTATCCTCACAAGTAAAACGTAAGAGGCCTTTCAATAGATAGGAACATTAGGAAAAAATGAGGAGTTCTGTTATTGTTGCTGTTATTAAACAGTGTTTGAAACATTCTAACCAATGTAGTAAAACAAAAAAAGTGAGTTACAAATATTAGAAATCAGGAGACTGAATTATATTTGCAAATAATGGGATCGTTTGCTTGAAAAAAAATCAATAAATCAACTTTCAGTGTAGGAATAGATAAATTCAGTAAGGTGGCTAGTTGCAATAGCAACTTAAAAATAAAATAAAAAAATAAATTTCTAAAAAATAAAAAAGGAAATAAATAAATTTCTATATAAGAACAATAATTAGTGAGAAAAAAGGTCGAAGAGATAGTATTCACCAGAGTAAAAAATATGAAATACCTAGGAATAAACTTAATAAGCAATATTCACTACTAACATTAAGATAACTATGAGGTTTTACTGAGGCACTTTTATTTAAGAACACAAATTAAGGGACATGCTATGTTCTTTCATGGAAATGTTGTGCTGTAAAAGATATTCTCCATCAGATTAATCTATTTATTTATTGCTAGTCAGAATTATTTAAGTATCAGCTTGCCAAGTTTAAAGTTAATGTAAAAATACTGGTATATGGAAATATCCTAGAAACTTTGGAAGATATAATTATGAGATGGCACTTTCCCTGTCCAATATTAAGCATATCATAAAGTCAAAATAAATAAAACAGAGCAGTAGTCAATGCAGAAATAATCACATCTATGAAGCAAAGGAGAAAATGCAGGAATTAGCTTATGTCTACGGGGGAATTTTGTATAGGACAGAAATAATGTTTCAAATATGTGAGCAAAGGATGGCTTATTAAATAAGTGTTGGGAAAACTGATTAGCCATAAAGAAAGAAAGATGTAATCAGATCATCATTTCATAATATACAGCACAATACATTACATATGAATTAAAGATTCTAAATTTAAAATACAAAACCATAGAAATTCTAGATTTCCAGAAGAAAATATAGGTGAATAGTCTTACAACTTTTGGGTAATTCCTCAGCATAGCACCTACGACTAAGGAGAAAATAAATATGACTAAATAAACATTCAAACTTTCTGTAAATTATAATAACTATCATTTGTTGAGTGCTTAAGTGCCAGGCACTGTGCTACGTATTTTATATATGTAACTCTTTGATGCTAATAACGACCCTATAAAGTAATTATCCCTGTTTTACACACGTCAGGGAAAATGACATCTAAATCACTTACACAAGGTCACAGAGCTATCTGGTGCCAAAGTGTGGCCAATCCCATATTTGCCCTTCCTCAGCCTGCCTCCCTATACCCATAAACAAAGTTAAAGGCAGACGGCGGGGGCAGGGGCGCAAAAATGCAATAAAAAGCAGAGAAATTGGAATAATATCCTTGAACAAATATCAAACATCTCTAGCAAATCAGTAGGGGAAAGAAAGAGGAGAGAAGGGCAAAGGTTTAAGAACACAGACAGGTTTACATACTGCTGTGTGGAAATAAAACTGGCAAAAACTTCCTGAGTATTTATTCTAATAAAACAGCTAGATGAGTGCACAAAGATGCTCATTGCACTATTGCTTATACTGATTTAAGAAGGAAAAAAGAAAAACAAAAGAGAATAGGGAGGAAACAAGAAATACAGAAAGGATATGAAAGAGGGAAGGGAGGGGAAAGAAGAAAACCCGGATGCTTTCCCTCTTTGCCCCATGTCCCCCACCCCCGCACCTCCCTCCTCGCATACACCCCCTACCCCTCACACACCCTCTACCCAATGCAAAACCCTTCGATGGAAGCAATCAGGATCTCCAAGGCCCAGTCGTTCCCTCCATGCTCACGGAACTATGTGAATCTCCCCGGAGCCCATGCTTGCCATGTGGAACCACAAGGGAAAGACTCTAAGGGCCTTTGAGGGGTTCCTCCCAGGCCAGAGAGGAAAATGCACCCGGCACCTGCCTCCTCCAGCTCATAGCTAAGGACGTGACCTCCTGACCTGCAGGCTTCACCAGCAGGGCCAGCAGCCCTCACCTGCCAATATGGTAGCCACAAATTCTTAAAACATGACTAGTCCGAATTGAGGCCTGCTGTGAGTGTAAAATACACAAGACTTCAAAGATGCAGTATCCCCCCCACCCGCCAAAAAAAAAAAACTCCTCAATTTTTTGAGACAGGATCTTGCTCTGTCGTCCAGGCTAGAGTACACTGGCATGGCGCAATGGGGCTCATCACAGCCTCGAGGCTGTCTGCTGCCTTGACCTACAGGGCTCGAGGGAGCCTCCCACCTCAGCCTCCCCAGTAGCTGGGACTACAGGTGGGGGCCACCATACAAAGCTAATTATTTTTATTTTTTGTAGAGAGCTCTCTTATTTTTTGTAGGTCTCTCTAATTTGCTAATTTTTAAATTTTGGTAGAGATGGAGTCTTGTTATGTTGCTGGAACTCCTGGGCTCAAGTAATCCTCCTGCCTCAAAGCACTAGTATAGGCCTGAGCCATGGCACTGGGTCAATCGTTTTTACATTGATTATCTATTGAAGTGATAATAATTTGGCTATATAGGGTTTAAAAATACATTAATAAAATTAATTTTTAAAAAAGAGTAAGGGGCTGCACATAGTGGCTCATGCTTGTAATCCTGGCACTTTGGGAGGTCAAGGCGGGAGGATCGCTTGAGCCCAGGAGTTCGAGACCAACCTGGGCAACATAGTGAGACATCATCTTTAAAAAAAAAGATTATGATAATGGTTGCACAATTATTTAAATTGACTAAAACTCACAGAACCTTACACTAAAAATGGGTGAGTTTTAAGGTAAATAGATTACACCTCAATAATGAAAGATAATTAGGGTGCTGTACCAATAAAGTAAAATTCAAGAGGAAAAAAAGGCTTTGATTCAGTAAATTATGCTGTATCCTCATATATAATAATCACATAGACATTCAACATTATGTAAATGAATAGTGATATGAAAATATCTAAATAATATATAAAATACAATAATATGTAAGTAATCAATTTTAAAACATAACGTGTCTATCATATGTTATTGGAGATGATTAAAAGCAAGATGTTTTAGTGAGGCTAACAAGTTTATGGATATACATGAATGGATTTTTTTTCTTTTGTTTTCTCTTCGTTTTTTTAATAGTAAATATACGTTACTTTGTAATAAGGAAACTTTTTTTTGAGATGAAGTTTCACTCTTGTTGCCCAGGCTGGAGTGCAATGGCACCATCTCAGCTCACTGCAACCTCTGTCTCCCAGGTTCAAGCTATTCTCCTGCCTCAGCCTCCCAAGTAGCTGGGATTACAGGCTCCTGCCACCATGCCCAGCTGATTTTTGTATTTTTAGTAGAGACGGGGTTTTGTCATGTTGGCCAGGCTGGTCTCGAACTCCTGACCTCAGGTGATCCACTTGACTCAGCCCCTCAAAGTGCTGGGATTACAGGTGTGAGCCACCATGCCCAGCTTAGGAAACTTTAATTTTTTAAAGTAGTACTGGAAAAACAGTGAAGATTTTGAGACACTAAAACTAAAAACATGTTATGATTGAGATCTGGAGTCTCCTACAGATAATTTAAAGAGAAATAAGATATCTTTCTAGCAAAAGTTGAGATCACTCACGCTCAGAGATGAAGAGACAGAAGAGAGAACCTCTCCTATTTCTTTTAAATGTAATGAGTGTATTAAAATGATACTCATTCATGCATCTCCGTAGCACCACTTGGGAAAATTACTTAATATCTTTCCACTTGGTTTCTTCATCTGTAAATGTAGGAATGTTTAGCCTAGAGGGCCATCATAAAGATGAAAGAAGGTCATTCATTTGGTTATTTAGCAAATATTTATTTATTTCTTGAGTGTCTATTGTGTTAGATACTGTTCTGAGTTCTGAGTTCTAGAGACAAAGCATTGAACAAGGAGGACCAGGGCCCTGCAATGAGAAAGCTGACACGCTAGGGGAAGAGAGAGACAAACAAGCAAAGTAACAAATACACGAGAGAACAGTATGATAACTATGGTAAGAAACAGGAAAACACACGGCTGGATGTAATGGCTCATGCCTGTAATCCCAGCACTTCGGGAGGTTGAGACAGGAGGATTGCTTGAGGCCAGAAGTTCAAAACCAGCCTAGGCAAAACAGAAAGACCCCACCGCTACAAAAACAAAGAAAAAGAAGAAGAAAAGAAATAGAAAACATAGTGGTGCAGTGCGACTGAATCTCACCTGTGAGGAGGTGACATAAAAGCTGAAGCCTGAATGATCAGGCAAACCAGCCCCATGAAGAGCTAGGAAAAGGAAAAGGGCGATTTAGGCAGAAAGAAGAGCGAACTAGGCTGGGTGCAGTAGTTCATGCCTGTAATCCCAGCACTTTGGGAGGCCAAGGTGGGTGGACTATTTGAGGTTAGGAGTTCGAGATCAGCCTGGCCAACATGGTGAAACCCTGTCACTACTAAAAATACAAAAATTAGCTGGGCATGGTGATAGGCACCTGTAACTCCAGCTACTTGGGAGGCTGAGGCAGGAGAATCGCTTGAACCTGGGAGGTGGAGGTTGCAGTGAGCCGAGATTGCACCACTGCACTCCAGCCTGGGCAACAGAGTGAGACTCGGTCTCAAAAAAGAAAAAAAAAAAAAAAGCAAACTAGGCACATACATGTTTTTGGTTTTTTTTAATCAAAGCTATATTATTATTTACAGAAAAGGGAACAGACAACATCCCTTCAAACTATTTCATATAAATTAGCTTTCATCACATTAAGCAGAACGCACATAAATCACCATGTGTAGTTGCGTACCCACTACATGCCTTTTCCTAAGCTCTTAAAATAGCAAGCTTTTCACTCTTTCTTCTAATTTTGCAGTCTTTCCACCAGGATATTATTTTCTTCCCCAACTGCTAAAATTGTATGTCTAGTCACAGAACCCAAGTATTGAACAGATATGCCACATCTATTACACCTGAAGAACAATTGACAAATGTTGAAAAATGCAGAGACAAATATAATCTTCACTTACTTTCATTTCATCAGCAAAACCAATGGGAGCAATGGTTGGAAACCTTCGCAAGCACAGCTCTACTGACCAAAAGGCTGATTCTTTTTTTTTTCTCTGAAGCGGAGAAATTTACATACTTCGATGACTTATAACAGATTATAAATGTGTGTAAAACTTGCTGTTTTTTGTACATTTTCACTTTGGAAGTGGTATGTAGAAACCTGAGAAAAGGCAGTTTGACTAGATTGTGAGTGTGCATCTCTTCAAAGGCAGTTATCTTTAAAAAAATTCTGCATACCTAAAAGTGAATTTCTTTTCTACTTCAAGTCTTCTCTTCCTTACTTCTGATTTTCCTCTGTTAATGGTATCATTTGTTTCCCAGTGAGCCGTGATCCAACTTCAAAGTCACCTTTGATCCTTCTGTCTCCATAAGCCTTGCCACTGGTCAGTCTGAAGTCTCTACAATGTGTCTCCTATAAATTACCTCATTCTTCTTCCCAGAGTCATGGCCTTGGTTCAGACCCATCCACCAAGGGGAGCCCAGTTGCAGGTGGCCCATTAGAAAGCACTTGTAGACCTCTTATCTTCAGTTTCTTCTCTCCCCAAACCATCCAGATATTGTATGCCCATGTTGATCCTCCTCCAACCCATTTATAACCTTGTCATTCCCTTCTCACATATATTCAAAGGCCCCTCATGCCTTACAAATAAAGTTCAATTTATTTTTTCTAGTTCTTAAGGTTCTCTAGGGTCTGGAACCAGAATATCTTTTCAGCTTTGTTTGGCTTCAGAAATTTGAAGCTTCACTAAATGCTTCTCCAAAGGCTTTATGCATTCCCGTCTTTGTCTGAAACAATTCTCGTCCCATTCCCAGCCATCCTATCTATCCTTCACATCTAAGTGAAATATCGAGTCATGCACAAAGCCTTCACTAAGACAAAAATGGAGGGTTTTTTCCCCTTTTCGTGAGTGAGAAATGTGTAAATTTGAAATAAACCTGGAGATAGAAAGAAAAACTAAGAATTTAAAATGTTACTTTTAAGTTTTAAAAATTTGAAATCTTTCCTTGCTTTAGTTCCTTGTGCTTTCTGTTTGTATGGGATTATCGTAAATGACGTAAGTTCAAAAGTTTATTTTTCTTGTTTTTTTGATAATTGGAAACATCCATGATTGAGAACCTGGTTTCACTGCCTTCATATTTTACTACCTTGTGTCCTCGTTCCGTGGCTTGGGACATTCCCTTTTGAGTAAACTGTTTGCAACGTTCTTAAGAGTAAGACTTGTTTGAAAACCTTCCTGAGTGACTGTAGGAAAATTTTCTGGGGAAGATAAATTATGTGTTAGGAAACATAAAATGTGAGTGGCCATCTAGGAAGAAAAAATAAAAACTAAGGAAAAGGGGCGAGGGCACATGCTTTGGAATTCAGTTCTCAACTTGCAATACATTTTGCTTCTGTGCAGGTCTTGTTGCTTTTTCTTTAGTTCATCACCCAGGATGGCTCCTTGACAACCTTCAAAGGAAGACCCTGTGGAGGGCTCTGAGTCCCGGGGGCAAACATGCCTACCAAGACCAGGAAGCAGTCCCTACATGAGGCTTCCTTCTGAGTGTGGCTATCACACTTCTATAACCAGGAGCTCTTAGCTATGATTGCACATTTACTTAAGATGAGGCAAGCTGTTTGTGATTGCTGCCCTTTGGGACTCTTTCCTTTGTTAATTCTTATTGTGTTTCTGAGTATCTTTATTTTATCCTCTAGACTTTCTCTAGACACTTCTACCAGCTTTCAGAACCTCTGCACACACACATACACATATTCACTACAGCCTCCCTAAGGTAACTATCTGGGTATTCTATTGACATTAATCTTTTCTCTCTCACAAAATGTGGTTCCCTCGCATTGTTTCTTGGCTGGTAAACTGTGTCTCAGGGCTGTACAACTAGGAATCCCAACTTTCTACTGCATTAATATGTCAACCAATATATGACCCCCTGCTAAATGCCTGAGAGTGCATTAGGCTCTGTGCCTATTTACATTTTGATGTAATCTTTGTCCAAAAGAAGCTAAAAATCTACTTGAGTAAATAAAGCATAGCTGCCCCAAATCTTTGATGACCAAACCTAGGAATGACACAGACATCAAGTTCAATTTTCCCGTTAAACTGGACCAGGAAAATTGAACTTGATTGTGCAACTTGAAATCAGGAAGTTATCAAACTGCCTGGAATCTTCTCAAAAGGCAAGGCTGATCTGGTATATCTCTCAAAACTCAAAATATTCACACCCTTTGACACAAACATTCTATTTGTAGGAATTTATCATTCAGCTATATCTATATTGCTTTACAAAGCCAGTGTACTTTGCAAAAATATATGTGCAAAGAGGTTCACTACTGCTTTAATAGAAGAAAATAAAGAAATATAATACATATGAACAGGGAACTAACTACAAGAAACTATGGAGCATTCACAAACAGAATATTATTCAGCCACTAAAAGAATGAGATAAAGCCAGGCACAGTGGTGCATCTTGCAGTCCCAGCTATGCAGGAGGCTGAAGCGGAAGGATCACTTGAGCCCATGAGTTCAAGACCAACCTGGGCAACATAGAGAGACCTTGTCTCTCAAAAAAAAAAGAAAGAGGTAATTCTAAGTACATAAATATGTCCCAACATAGATGTAAGCTCTTCATATATATGAACTCATTTAATGTTCATAACAACCCTATGAGATAGGTTGAGATAGGTACTGGTATTATTCTCCCTACAAGTGTGATAACTAAGGCTCAGAGAAGTTACGAGATTTGCCCAAGTGCACACAGTTATTGGAGGTGAATCAGGATTCAACTGAGATAGTCTGCCTCCCGAAGTGGTATCTTCCAGCAATTATTACCTAAGCAGTGGGATTGAGGAGTACAGCGTTAAGTGGTAGGTGGGAAGGAGAACTCTGGTTTTGTACTGTTTGAATCTGTTTACTAGGTACATTAGTTTGGTAATTAAAAAGTTAATTTTTAAAGACATGCTGAATGTCTTCATTTTCTATTTGCCAGTTATCACACAGGGAAAATGTGAAAACAAGAAGATAAAATTAACAGGTTTGGTTCTACCTACAGTGCTAAAAATATTTTTTCTTATTAAGTAATGTGTAAGAACTTAATAAATACATTCAGCATTGAATTTCCTAAACAGTGTTGAATGCCTGCCATTTATACTGTACTGTCATACATACCCTGATTTTCAAATGCACCATTTGTCTGTAGTATTATGTTAACTCTCGAAAGAGTTTCATAATCTCATATATCTTCAGGCTCCTTAACGTAAAATCATGTAATCAATTGAGTGACCCTGATTTGATTCATTTGGGGACTAAAAATCTCATTAGCCTCTTGTAGCCATTGGGTAAAATTAGAAAGGCAGGCCACATTCTGATTTTCCTTTACAATCAGAAAATGGTGAATTCCCCAGACCCCTTGCTCTATCTAAATGATACTGTGGTTCTAATTCTAAAGATTTCTGCTGGTACAATTGTCATTCTAGAATAATGTTCAAACTTCCATTCAAGTGTTTCTTACAATGCAGTGTCACCATTTTCATCTATCTACTCTCCTGGCGAGACTTAGACCTACTCAAGAACAACGGAGCTTCTATTAATCTTTGTATCTATAACACCTAGGCTAGAATTTCATGATTATTTGATGTTTAATGAATTTTGTATGACTTGTTAGTGTTGCATCTTCTTATAAATCAGACATTCTGCTCTAGTCACTCTATAATAAACACCCATCAAAAAACAGATACCTGGCTGGGCGCGGTGGCTCACACCTGTAATCCCAGCACTTTGGGAGGTTGAGGTGGGTGGATAACTTGAAGTCAGGAGTTTGAGACCAGCCTGGCCAACACGGTGAAACCCCATCTCTACTAAAAATACAAAAATTAGCCAGGCGTGGTGGTGGGCTCCTGTAACCCCAGCTACATGGGAAGCTGAGGAGGAGAATCACTTGAACCTGTGAGGCAGAGGTTGCAGTGAGCTGAGATGGTGCCATCGCACTCCAGCCTAAGCAACCAAGAGTGAAACTCTGTCTCAAAACAAAAACAAAAACAACGACAACAAAAACAAATCCACTTACTTTATTAATACATTTGGACAATAATAATTGGCATAAAGTTTGCAGGAAGAAATGCCAGGAAATGTAGTTGATTCAAAACAATCCTCACTTCGGGTACACACATGTATATATTTTTAAACTTCTTCCACTTCATCAGTATTTATTAATTAATTCTTACAAAAGGCTCCAGGAGAAGTCTTTCTCTTGTCCTTTTCTTTGATATTTTATGATAAGTGACTTCAATTACCAAATTACCCTCAAAACACTTAATCAACCTTATAGTTGAATGTTTTTCCCAGTGTTAAAAAAATCCCTCCATCTCACTCCATTCCCAATGCATCTGAAAATCATTATCGGCCGGGCACAGTGGCTCACACCTGTAATCCCAGCACTTTGGGAGGCCAAGGTGGATGGATCACCTCAGGTCAGGAGTTCGAGACCAGCCTGGCCAACAAGGTGAAACCTCATCTCTACTAAAAATACAAAATTTAGCCGGGTGTGGTGGCAGGTGCCTGTAATCCCAGGCATGCGGGAAGCTGAGGCTGGAAAATTGGTTGAACCCGGGAGGCGGAGGTTGCAGTGAGTCAAGATCATGTCATTGCACTCCAGCCTGGGCAACAGAGTGAGACTCTGTCTCAAAAAAGAGAAGAGAAGAGAAGAGAAGAGAAGATCATCATTATTATTTTTGCTACAACTAGAAGATACATTTTTAAAATAATTTCAATTTATATGCATACAATTCATATATTATATATAATGCATATATACACATATGTATATAATATTTAATTTATAACTTATAAATGTTCCATTCTGCCCTGGCCTCTTTAGTAGAAGCCACCTGTCCTCCTTGATTTTCTCTACAAGTCTTAACGACATTTCCCTGCCATAAAGCCACTCAGTCTCCTTTTATACCAATTTAGTCTGCTTCTGCCATGTTTTGCCCCTTGTTTTCTTCCTAAACCCCCTCAGTGCTGACCTGGCTCCATTTCTGTCCTGCCAAGCTTTGCGTCACTAATACCTGCCATGAGAACACTGACAACCTCCAGGGGAATAAGTGAAAGAAGACTAGAGCCTAATTAACACGTGAAAGGAAAGTAAGCCTTGGGGGCCGAAAATCACTAAGCTAAAGGGAAAAGTCAATCTGGGAGCTGCTTAGGGCAAACCTGCCTCCCATTCTATGCAATTCATCCCTCTGCTCCCTGAGATAAATGCACATCTGATTGCCCTCCTTGGAAAGGCTAATCAGAAAGTTAAAAGGATGCAACCGTGTGTCTCTCACCTACCTGTGACCTGAGAGCCCCTCCCTGCTTGAGCTGTCCTGCCTGTCCGGACTTAACCAACGTACATCTTACATCTATTAACTGATCTCTCATGTCTCCCTACAATGCATAAAACCAAGCTGTGCCCCGACCACCCTGGGCACATGTCCTGAGTACCTCCTGAGTGAGGCTATGTCACGGGCGTGTGGCCTCAACCTTGGCAAAATAAACTTTCTGAATTCACCTCTCTCAGATATTTGGGCTTCACAAATATCACTACTCTCTTTCCCCAAAGCAACTAATATCTTGTGATCACCTAAGAATAAAGTAAGTAGATTATGTTTTCTGAGGTTGTGCTATTTATTAATGGATTTATTAAATTTAAAATTGTCTGTACAGTGTGAAGCCATATAAATTCCTATTTGACCAAGACAGAGAATAAGACCAAAAACTGACTAACCAATCAAGCTAAACAGAATACATAACACACTGGGAAAAAAAGAGTCAAATAGACTGTAGCTCCTCCCCCCACGAGAGTTATAGTCTAGTAGAGAAGGCCACCGAATGAGTCACCATATTATAATTCCTAACTGCTATTAATATAGACAGGTAGTAATGTGCTGCATAACCATGTTTCTGTCAATGATGGACTGCATATATGATGGTGACCATATAACTATACCATATAGCCTGTGTGTCTGGTAGGCTATACCTGCTAGGTTTGTGTAAGTATACTCTGTGATGTTCACACAATGACAAAATCGCCTAAGGACACATTTCTCAGAACATATCCCTGTCCTTAAGCAGCACATGGCTATATTGTAGGCATCTAGAGAAAGAACATCTAATTGGAAGGGTGTCCAATGAAAGTCGTTTAAAGATTAATTTTTTTGAGTTTTTGTTAATTTTTAACCAGCACCCTGTTTTTTACACCATTAGTGCAAGTGTCCCGGATATAGTTTTATTTTGCATGTTTTATATAATATTTATAGTATAAATATTATAATGAATACACCCTACTACAGTTTTTCCCTCAACACTCTATTTTGATATTTATTCATGCTGTTACATATAGCTCCAGTTCATTGGTTTTAACTGCTGATGGAATCTTGTTGTATGAATGCAGCACATATTATTTGTCTAAGTTGGTCAATGAACATTTGAGTAGTTTCTACACTTTGTATCTTTGTGCTTGTTGCTTTGGTTGAACAGAAGTTTTTAATTTTAATTTTTAAAGTGTTTATGGCTTATGCTTTTTGTGTTTATTTAAGAAATCCTTTCCAACTCTGAAGTTCTTGAAGATACCCCCTATATTTTTTCTAAAAAGTATAGTCTCATTTTTATATTTAGTTCCCTAGTTCTCTGTCTCTCTCTCTTTCTCTCTCTCTCTCTCTTTTTTGATATGGAATCCGCTTCCATCGTCCAGGGCTGGAGTGCACAGGCCAATCTTGGCTCACTGCAATCTCCACCTCCTGGGTTCACAAGCATTCTATCTCAGCTCCTGAGTAGCTGGGAGTCACAGGCTGGCACCATCATGCTTTATTCTTGTATTTTCTTAGAAATAGGATTTTACCTTGTTGGCCAGGCTGGTCTCGAACTCCTGACCTCAAGTGATCCGCCCGCCTTAGCCTAACTAAAGGCTGCTGGATTACAGATGTGAGCCACCATCCCAGCCTCCCTCTCTCTGTGTAGTGTGTGTGTTCGATTACAGGATGTGAGCCTCACTGTTCCCCAGTCTGTCTCCATGTGGTGGTGTATGTTGTGTGTGTAAAAGGTAGGTGTGTGTGTGTGTCTGGGACTACAGATGTGAGCCACTGCTCCCAGCCTCTCTCTCTGCCCTCTGCAGCTGCAAAGGCAGGTGTGTGTGTGTCTGGGATTACAGATGTGAGCCACTGCTCCCAGTCTCTGTGTGTGTGTGTGTGTGTGTGTGTCTGGGATTACAGATGTGAGCCACTGCTCCCAGTCCGTCTCTCTCTCTCTCTGCGTGTGTGTGTCTATATGCTCACTCCTTTCAATCTATACTTTCCTCTACCTGGCCCTTTAGGTCCCAGTTCAGAAATAGTTCTCGTCCCTGAGCCAGAGGTTACCTTGCTTTAGTTCCTAGTCAAAAAGTGATGTGCCCCACCCTCACTGGTCTCATATCTTTGAAAAAGCTACACATCCCTGTAAGGACAGAGCACAGCCTGTTGCTTTTCTGAACTGGAAGACCTGCTGCTCCCTCGGCCGTGGAGCCCAGGCATGGAGGTCTTCTGGTCCTGTCTGTCTGCAGAAGCTGCTCGGCTGCCATTGCCTGCTCCAGACCAAGCACCTAGGTCTGAGGCTTCAACCCATCCATTGCTTTATGCGTCTCTCTTGTTTGGATCTAGAGAGATCTAGAGAGATCTAGAGAGATGTATCTTGCTTTGGAGCCCTGCTGTTTCTTTTTGCTTTTTTGAATATATATTTTCTGTGTGTTTGGAGAAGAAATAGCTCATCAAAGCAGAAACTTTTAGCACTATTCTGACCTGAACTCTTTAGTTGTCTTTATGGAAGAGTTTTTTAAAAAAGAGTAGGAGTTAGCTAGATAGAGAAGGCCTTTGAGAGGAAATCGCAGATGAAAGGAAGAGTTTGTGTGAATGCACAGAGACCAGAATAAGAAGCTTTTTGGAAATGCAAAACACTTTGGTATGACAGTAGCAAAGAAGGCATACAGGGAGAGGGGCAGCAAAAAAGCCCAGAGGGTAGGAGCAGTATGACGCAGAAGGTTTTTGTGCCTCCCACAGCCCAACAACTGCCACTTCCCTAAAACACACAGGGAAGACCCAAAGAACTGCACCCTGAAGAAGGGGAAGAAGACAAAAGCAAACATAACAACTCTACAGAGAACATCACAGATTTCAAAACATAATCACATCAATTAAATAAGGTGAATGGTGCTGATGTCATCACGGCCATTCAAGAAACAAGAAAACTGAGACTCAAGGAGTTTAAGTGATGAACTAGAATTGAAACCCTAATCCTCCTTTGCCTAGTCTCTTGTTCTTTTTGTCAATTACAATTCAGAATGTATATACATACAGCAGAAAGACTGCCCACCATGAACATACCTTAGCCAAGGCAATAAAATAAAAAACAGTTTGCATAGAAACACATTTTTTGGCGAACTCCTTGAATCCACTTTTGTGTCTCTTCCTCTACTTGTCTCTCATTCTATGCTCTGGATTGAAATCCATACAATCCATTATACTTGTTTACTTTATGATGCAAAAGCCTGAAAAGGCTCAATGTTCTAGCTACCCTTTCAAAATTGGCATTTTCACTAGAACAAATAAAATAAATATCAACAGTACAAGTTCTGAGTGATACTAGCCTACGGAGGGTTTACATTTGAGCAAAAGCTCCTCACCAATGTTCTCCAAGTCACAAGACCTAGACGATTTTGTGTTCTTACATGTCAGGACTAACCTGCCTTAGTAATAGTGAAGATTTGAACCTAATTAACTTATAATGAACTCAATTATAAGTGCCTCTAATTAGAAGTTAGTAGCTCTCTTAACTAAACGACTTACTAAAGTTTTATATGTAGTTCTGTTAATGGTCACCCATTTACTCAACAAATACTCCAATTTCATAGGTTAATAAATTTACTATAACATGAAAATATTATTTAAGGGCTGATGTATAGCTAGAAAATGTAATCTCCCCCCAGCTTCTATAACTGAAGAAATGTAATTATTGATCAGTCAACACTTATTTCTGAAATTCAATAACACTAACTTACTAAAAAAGCAGAATAATAAAGAAGCTAAGACCAGTTCTTTCAGATCACAAACTTAATTTAACCTAATTTAACCTTAATTGAACCTAATTTTGCTAAATTTGTGCTTCATTGTTCTTTCTATTCTCTGATATCAACTCAAGTTCTATTTGAGTAATCATAGAGTTATCTTTCCTCCCTCAAAAGATAGTTTTAAAAACCTATATTCTCATACTCCTAGTATGTCTCTACCATCCCTAAAAACTGCTTTTATAATTCTTACATCTCTGGGCAAGTGGAGAGGGAGGTTTTTAGTAACTTCACTTAGTAAGATGTTTCCATTGTCATAAGAGAGCAATTTGAAAGCTTCCACTTAAAATATGTCTTCTCCCTATTTTCTCATCCATACTACAAAGAGAAATGTGACTTTAATTTAACTGTAAGTCATGATCTTTTATTATTCCTCCACGTTCTTAAAGAGTAATAAATACTATGTTCCTCCCCTGTAATGATAGAAAAATCCAATTCCTAGTTTACCTTTAAGCAAAGTTTTAATCACTGCTGCCATTTTCCTCTGATATTAATGGACAATAATTCAACCCAGAACTAAATTGGAGTTTAGCAAATTTATGTTAATCATATAATACTTTGGTATAAGTTTGTAAGAGCATATTTCAGACTGAAAGTGATTCACCTAAATATCTTGAGTGGGAAAAGTGAGTATAAATAGTGGTGAACGGTGTTTGTTATTCTTCCAGGTTTTCAGGGTGTGGGATATACAAACTCTCTCACTGTTACAAGTCTTCCATGACAGCCAGGGAGGGCCAGGAGACATGCAGATTTACTCCATGATATATGATGCCAATCACGGCATGCTTATTACGGGTAAGTGTATACAATTAATGCCAAATGAAACTCATGTCTTGATTTTTCACCTTTTTTAAACTAGCACTGGAGCACTAACTAGAAGAAAAACAAAACTTGAAGGGTAACTTATAAAATCATGATTCATGACAGTAGATATTCAATTCAATTCTGCTCTTTCCTATATATTTCTGTGGCTGCGTGAATGAAATGTGTAACTGCACTTTTCTGAAAATACCAGGCTGGTTATTGCTTTCAGTTCTTGAACCTAGGAAGAAAGTTCTATTTGAGTAATTCTATAGTTATCTTTCCTCCCTGAAAGGATAGTTTTAATAATCTGAAAATACCAGGTTATTGCTTTAAGTTCTTGGACCTAGGAAGAAGGGCCTGGGTTAAGCAAAGAAGTGGGATGTATATAACTTGTTGCCACGTAGAGGACAAATCCAGCCCCCACACCCAGCTCTGTTTTGACTCTGAAGCAGGAATATGATCCTATCTTACAGTGGCTGCACCAGCGTGCCGAGTCAATGCCCCTTTTCTGCAGTGAGGAAATTTGGGCCCATGCCATTCTAGTAACGAGTCATTACTCAGTAGGAAAAGTGCTGACACCTTCCCCAGCCTTTGCCTCTTGACGAAGACCAATGGAGAGTGAGGATGGAGTCCCAGTGCTGATGCCAACAGATTTGTTGCTGATTTTTCTTGTAGCCTCTTAGAAAGTCATGCCTACTAAAGAAACAAGGAGCCCTGCTAGACATCTAGGGAGCACTTTTTATATGCACACCTTTATGCTTCAGGATAAAAATGAATTATATTAATAGTAGCTCCTCCTTCTAGAACACAAAACTAGAGTGAATTTTCTAAGCATTTTCCCACTGGCCACCTGCTCTGAGTTCCTGTGGGATTAATTAAGGCAGGGAAGAGGTCGGTGCTGTTTCTGCTGATGGAGAATGTAATTATTTTTGACATTCAGTGTTTTTATTTCCTGGATTAGGAATGAACTAGCACTTCATACTTGATAAAGAACTTTCCACATTATAAAACAGGACTTAGTTTTAGTTTAAACACCTATTCTCTGTTTTACCTCCTCTAAAAGGAACATACTAATGACTATAAATAAATTTTCTCTCTTAGTGCCCCAATTTGCATGTTTGATTACTAGGCTTAGCATTCCCATCCCATTTATCATCGTAGTCACTAAGGATTCAAATAGTAAGGCAAAGAAAAAGAAGACAGAAAAATCAAGATTTCTTCCCAATTTTATACCATTCTGATAGCACCTCTGTTTGCAAAAATTTAAAGCTCTGTGTATTGTTTAATCACCAAAATGCAGACACTTACTGCGACCATGAACTTGACATCAGAATTACATGAAGCTTATGTCTAGGATTTTAATTCATTCTTTGATTCAAATGAAGCAGCCATCAGTCCTCTAAACCCCAATGACAGCAGTACCACGTTCTAGAAATGCTTTGTAGAATATGTCATTGTTGCTGTCACTGTTGTTATCATTATTACTTTTATTAAGACAAGCACCATTAGAATCATATATTTTTTCATTTGATCTGTACAGCCACCATATGAGGTAGTAATCATTTTTTCTATTTTATAAATGGTGAAACTGAATCTCAAACAGCCCAACTGACTAGTGGCAGGACACAAGGTTAAAATACTGAGCTGAGATTCAATATCAGAGCTTCTAACTCTTGGCTCCACATTCTTTCTTGGCACTGCATCATTTCTTTTCTTTATTTTTTTCTTTTTTGAGACGGAGTTTCACTCTGTGGCCCAGGCTGGAGTGCAGTGGCGCGATCTTGGCTCACTGCAAGTTCTGCCTCCCAGGTTTACGCCATTCTCCTGCCTCAGCCTCCCAGGTAGCTGGGACTAGAGGCGCCCGCCACCACGCCTGGCTAATTTTTTTGTATTTTTAGTAGAGACGGGGTTTCACCGTGCCAGGATGGTCTCGACATCATTTCTATAGCAGTAGTGTAACTAGCCAAAAAATAGAAGATTGCCAGGTTTCCATAAGCATATCAAGATTTGTTGACATCCATTCTGAATGAAGTCAGTTACTGTTGCTATAATGAAAATGATCTACCAAAAGGTCCAAGTATAATTTAACTATCTGGTTACCATATTCTGCTCACATTTCCATATTAAGGTGTATGAACTGAGAAATACAACCAGATGAGCCATCTCAGTCCGTATCTACACATGAACAGATTTTATCTTAAAATTTAAACACTTCGGAGGGTGTTTAGTAACTCCTGGTGAAACTTCTCCTAAACTTGAGAATTCTTTGGAGAAACTTGAGAAACTCAATGCAAAATCTGCCTTTTATTAACTTAATCTTTACATCAATAAAATCAGAAAGAAGTTTCAGTTTTGCTTGAGCCACAGGAATGCTCTAAGATTCTTATTTTTTTTATCTTAATTTTTATTTTTTTGAGATGGAGTCTCACTCTGTCGCCCAGGCTGGAGTGCAGTGGCATGACCTCAGCTCACCGCAACCTCCCTTCCGGGTTCCAGCGATTCTCCTGCCTCAGCCTCTCAAGTAGCTGGGATTACAGGCACCCACCACCACACCAGGCTAATTGAGATTCTTATTAATATTTCTAGACATTACACTAAAACAGAGCCACAGTTAATTTTGATACTTAAATCATACTTAGAAAAACACAAGTAAAGCATACCTGCTCCTCATCTACTTCTACTTTACAGTGGTGATTTAGAAATTAACCTTATATCGATGTTGCAAGCACTGGCTTGTGATCATTCTCGTTCATTATACTTAATAAGACCATGTTTTCAGAGTGCTTTATCAATTTATTGGTTGAAAGGGGCTCTCTAACCATAAATTTCCACCACTAAGTGGAGGCTAACCTTCAGCAGAAAGCTGGTCATCACCATTATTACTGTGCAACAGATGGAGAGGCACGCTGCAGGCATAATAAAGGAGGAGAGAAGTAGACTATGAAATATAGGAAAATGAGGTTCACTAAAAAGGATATCAAGGAAGTCCAAATGGCCTGCACTTGAAAAATAATCCAGTCCAAAAAGAATGCTTTTCTGTGGCTGAATCATATGTGCTTTATCTGTCAAAAATGTTCTAGAATAAATGAAAATATTCTCACCTCATTAAATTTCCTAGGCATTGATCGATATTGCTAATCTCACTGTTTGGCTGTTTCCAAACCCAACTGCTTGGCTGAAATCCTTTGTGATGAGAAACTTCAAATATTGGGTATTTATGAGATTCTTACTTCTGTTCCAGGATCTAGTGTTATGGACATGTATCCTTTGACTAGGATGATACAAGATACCAAACAGGTTCCTCACACTCATGAACGAGAAATCAATGTCATGCTTTACAACAAATATCTTCACCAAGTACTCACTATCTGCTCTGAATCCATAATTAGGGTAAGTACCTACTGGCTTTTCAAACAGAAAAAAGGCAAAGCAGATACAATTTTCTCTTCTTAAAATAAATCGTTGAGTGATTAAGCAAATGTAGCGGCACATATGATGAGACCATACATTAGAGTGATTTTTAAGCTTTCATGAGTAGGTGAAAAACAAGCATTTTAATTAAGCCAGTTCAGACTGCTTGCTGTCAACCCACATGCTCCACTGAATAAACATGGCTAGTTTTCACTATCAAAATAGGAATTTTAAAGGAAATATATCAAGGAGATAGAACTAGTCTGCATTTTTATTTTTATTTTTTTAACGGAGTATGGGAAGAGGATTTATGTTAAGAAGGAAGGGGAATAAATTTATAGGTGTTTACTGTAACCCCTGTAGATTCAGAATACTTGCCAAGAGCCTTAAGTCTCTGTGATCTTATTTAATCTTCACAACAGTTCTCTGTGGACAGATAAAGAGTTTCATTTTAAAGATGAGGAAACTAGGGCTCAGAGAGATCAAGCAACATAGCTGGGATAAGCATGAGGGCTGGAATATAAACCCAAGTTTTTTTGATGTAAGTACCCATGCCCTTTCTGCCACATTCCTCCAGCCTAGCTGCCAGAGGCATTTGAACCAGAGCAACCCCATCTTGAATAAGGCTGGGTAAAATGAGGCTGAGACCTACTGGGCTGCATTCCCAGACGGTTAAGGCATTCCAAGTCACAGGATGAGATAGGAGGTCGGCACAAGACACAGGTCATAAAGACCTTGCTGATAAAACAAGTCGCAGTAAAGAAGCCGGCCAAATCCCACCAAACCCAAGATGGCAATGAGAGTGACCTCTGATCTTCCTCACTGCTACACTCCCACCAGCGCCATGACAGTTTACAAATGCCATGGCAACGTCGCGAAGTTACCTTATATGGTCTAAATAGGGGAGGCATGAATAATTAACCCCTTGTTTAGCATATCATCAAGAAGTAACCATGGCCGGGCACAGTGGCTCAAGCCTGTAATCCCAGCACTTTGGGAGGCCGAGACGGGTGGATCACGTGGTCAGGAGATCGAGACCATCCTGGCTAACACGGTGAAACCCCGTCTCTACTAAAAAAATACAAAAAAATAGCCGGGCGCGGTGGCGGGCGCCTGTAGTCCCAACTACTCGGGAGGCTGAGGCAGAATGGCGTGAACCCGGGAGGCGGAGCTTGCAGTGAGCTGAGATCGGGCCACTGCACTCCAGCCCGGGCGACAGAGCAAGACTCCGTCTCAAAAAAAAAAAAAAAAAAGAAGTAACCATAAAAATGGACAACCAGCAGCCCTAAGGGGTTGTTTATGGAGTGACCATTCTTTATTCCTTTACTTTTTTCATAAACTTGCTTTCGCTTTACTCTGTGGACTTGCCCTGAATTCTTTCTTGTGTGAGATCCAAGAACCCTTTCTTGAGAGTCTGGATCAGGACCCCTTTCCTGTAACATGGCCATCACAGCATTTCCTAGAGGCCAGGGCTTGTGGCCATGCTAACTGTGTCCATCATTATGACCACTGAAGTCATCTGGCAGTGATGGCTGGAGGTGTGTGCTTCAGGTGTTTGTCCCTTCATTTCATGCATGCTCTCCAAAAGGAGACGTTTAGACTAGCAGACAGCATTCCTCTGGGGACCCTTCAAATTACCTCTCAGTCTCTGACTTCTGTGATCGTTTGCTGGAGATTTTCTCAAGTGAGAATCTCCTGAGTTCATGATATTAGTGCATTTCTGGTAATGCCTAAAGAGAGAGGTAGAGGAAAACGAAAACGGAAACCTGTCCTGCTTTCGTGCAATCAGTATTTCATGCAGTCACCTCTTACGGGGAAAATGTCATCCCTGTGTGGGATAAAAGAGTGGAAAGGAATACATGAAGGTGAGTTTTCATGCCAGGTTGGTTGGAGAGAGATCACACTGCAGGCCAGGAGATGGGTGACCCCTGAGACCCATTCATGCAATGACCCACATTCCTCTTTCTCCCTTAAGAACCTCGTCTATAACCAGGGACATGCAGAAGTTAAAAGCACGGACTCTAGGGCCAGACTGACTTCACTCAAATCCCAGCTCTACCACTTCCCGACAAGTGGCCCTTCATTATCTGGCCCCCAGACTATCTCATCAGCTCCATCCCCTCCACACTCCCCCTTTCACTCAGCTACAGTGGCTTTCTTTCCATTCCCTGGAGGAAAGATGAACTTTCTCACCCCCGCACTTTGTATATGCTGTCCTCTCTGCCACAATACCTAGAGTGCAATCATCCTGTGTTGCCGGTTCAGTGCTGGCACATTATGGCAGTGCAATTTACATCTGAGCACGGCAACTCCATGAAGGAGAGACTCAGACAGAAAATCTGCAGGTCTAAGGCCTCTGCTGTGTTTCCAGAGAGAGATAATGATGACTCTTGAGTCTTGACATGTCTCTAGATTTTCTGATTACACCCATCCTAATTACACAGATGGCCTCCTCTGAGGTCAGTCTCTTTCTCTCTGTCTCTCTCTTTCTCTCTGTATATGTCTCTCTCTCTCTCCCATTCTCTCTCTCGCTGGGCCCATGTCTCTAGTCACAACATTCCTAGGAAAGGTCAATGAGTTATTTCCTCAGGATTCTTCTCTCAGGTCCCATGCTATTAACCACACATCCTGTCCCATGATCCCTGGCTAACTAGGATGAGTGTCACCAGGGAATAAATCCAGTTCATATTTCTTCTGTCGCTGAGCTTGCAATTGTTCCATTTCTAACCTTGCTTCAGGCTTACAGTACCAACTGACCACTTCTTCCATGGCCAGGGGCTGCCTGGAATAGAGTCCCTGCCTGTCTCAGCCCTCCATTTGCAGCAGACACAGTCCGGGGGAGCACAGTAACTATTAAACGCACTTTATCTTTCAGAACTATCTCTGATCAAACCAACACTCAGGGCAGAGTGCTAGGAAATGTGTTAGATGTACAGAGTTCCATCTGTGAGGCTGTTGTGAATATGGTGTAATTCTGATGAGAATTGAAGGGCTTATTCCAAGGGATTATTTGATATTTTTGTTCTTTCCCACAGGTATGGGAACTCGAGACTGGGCTCCAAGTATACCAGATTTTAGACCCTCATGGTTTCAATATTGAAGTGACTTCTGCAGCTGTCGATGAAAGTGGATTTCTTTTTGCCACAGGAGCATATAACGGTCAGACTAACATCCAGAATGTGGCGTCTCTGCTTTAGTGTCCTGAGAATTTCTGCCAAAAACTCTTTCGTTCTTTGGGGTAGAAGGAGAGCATGAAGCAGGCTGGAATATGTCTGGGTGCCAGTGAAATTCCTGTGCCTGGGTGAATAGTGGTAGAGTCCCTTATCTAACAGGCATCAATGTCTTGATATGGATGTTAAAAATGATTCCTCACATTGCATTTACATAGTCGCTTTAACAGTTTGCAGAAGTCTTTCGCATATGACATCTCATCTAATCCGTGTTGCACTGACTCATCCTATCGTTCCACTTTTGGGTACCATCAGCTAAGAGACAGCCATCGGATTCAGTGCTTGCTAACAATAGTTTTACCGACAGTGGATTTCTGGACCAGACAAAACACCCAGCCAACTTTTTCACATTACTCCTAGAGTTCTATATTGGAGTTGTTCACATGTCTAGCCTTGCGGAGGGCATGTGCCATGCCAAACTTGAGAGGATGCCAGGCCCAGGTTGGGGTGGGCTCTTTGATGTGCCTTACACTATGCAGCACTGGTAGGACTTCCAGGAACTAAAGAGCTACAGACTGCCCTGCCTTTCACCCCACTCACTATGTACTAAATGAAAGAACTGCTTTATCTAGACCATATGACCAATTGCATGCACTACTCTGAATATATTTACCCTAGGCCTACACGCATAAGCCAATTGATGAATTGAGTGAGCATCTCAATGTGTGAAAGTCTGACTTTTTTAAGTGTGAGCAGATGACACCACCATGTGAAATAAAATCATGAATACTGAGTCGATGGGGTATGAATAAATGCAACTGCCCTTCACGTGGACCAGTTCTTGAGAAAGCAGTCTTAACTGTTCCATAAGCACACCCTGCATAGACACGAAATGTAGTTGTTGAAATTCTGAGCCCTGTACACAATTATTATCATGCAGAAGCATTAAGCAATTCAATATATGACTGACAATAGTATTGTTTATATGCAAGCAAGCCATATCTTATGTTGTTAGTTCTAGAACCTAGAATTCTTTCAGATATTGAGTTTGTCCTTCTCAAAGGTACATATGTTAAATTTATTTTATTGTGTTTATTTATTTGGAGTCGGAGTCTCACTGTGTTGCCCAGGCTGGTCTCAACCTCCTGGCTTCAAGTAATCCTCCCTCCTTGGCCTCCCGAGTAGCTGGGGTTACAGAAGTGAGCCACTGTGCCAGGCCCTCTTGGTTAAACTGACAGAGATCCAGGACACCCTGGGAAGTGAGATTCTCTGACTCCCAGTGAAGTTCAAACCACAAGCCACTGGTCTCCTCTCATTACCACCCATCACCTGGGAAAAGCTGAGGAGTACATCTCCCTGCTCTCTGCTCCACTAAATCTGACTGCCCAAGTCCCAAGGTAGCAGGAAATTTGGACAAGGAGACTGGCCTCTGCATAACCCAGGAATGTCTGAGAACACGATAATGTCTTTTAATTGTTTGTGTGACTGTTTTCCTATAATGCCACAGAGTCCTTGAGGGGGGGCACTATGATTATTCATTAAGTACCCCCAGCTCCTACCACAGTGCTGGGTATACAGGGAGTATTTAATCGACGTTTAATGATGTTGTTAGTGGCCAGCAAACAAATATTGGGGGTGTGAGTGTTGCTGATGGAGAGAACCTGGTGTAGGGGAAGGAAAACAGTGCAGTGAAAACACTCTGGGTGTCGAGCAGGATTCGAGCTGAGGGATAAGAAAGGGGGTAGGGTTAAAGGAGGAGAGGAAAAGACCTGTGGTTCACTAGAGTCTGAACTTGAGGTGACCACTATAAAAGCCCATGTGAGAAGAGAATTCTCTCCTCTGAGCAATGACCTAGAAATAGGCATTCCACAACTATACTGTTTATCATCCCTCTGGCCCCTTCTTCCAGGTCCCCCAAAGCAAATGAATGAAGTTAACGATAAAGAAAGTATCTCCACCCATTTGAACTGCTACAATGGAATGTCATAGAGTGGGTGGTGTTTAAAAAAAAAGTTTATAGCAGATTTATTGATAATAACCAAAAACTGAAAAACAAACCATTTTTCAACATATGACTGGTTAGACAAACTGCAGTACATCAATACAGTGGAATACTACAGTTATCACAAGTAATACAAAGAAACAAGCTAGTTATATTTGCAGCAGTTTGAATGTATCTGAAAGACACTAACAAAAGACAAGAGTCAATCTCATCCATTTCAGTTCTTTTTTTTTTTTTTGAGATGGAGTCTTGCTTTGTTGCCTAGGCTGGAATGCAGTGGTGCAGGGTCTCGGCTCACTGAAACCTCTGCCTTCTGGGTTCAAGCGATTCTCCTGCCTCAGCCTTCTGAGTAGCTGGGGCTACAGGCGCCTTCCACCATGCTCGGCTAATTTTTGTATTTTTAGTAGAGACAGGGTTTTGCTATGTTGCCCAGGCTGGTCTCGGAACTCCTGACCTCAAATGATCTGTCCGCTTCGGCCTCCCAAAGTGCTGGGATTACAGGCATGAGCCACCGCGCCCAGCCAATAACATTCTTGAAATAACAAAATAAAATGTCTTCAAAATGACAAACTTTTAGATAAGTAAAACAGCTTACTGATTACCAAATAGTGACGGTGGGGGTTATGGTGACTATGAAGGTTAACACGAAAGTTCCTGTGGATTGATGGAACATTTCTGTATATTGGTTGTGCAAATTTATACACACAGTAAAATTGTGAAGAACTAGACACATACACACGAGAGTGCATGCAAAAAACTGGTAAAATCTGGACAAGGTCTGTCGTCTAGTTAATGGGATTTTCTAATGTCAATTTGCTTGTTTTAGGACTATACCGTAGTCACATGGGCTGGAAGCAATGGGGGAAGTTGGGACAAGATACACAGGACTTTACTATTTTTGCAACTTTCTGTTTCTTTTTATTTTTCAAAGTTCAAAACAATGTAGAAGGCTAACAAATTTTGCCAAACACTGAAACACTGATATAAATCTTTAAATTTTTACATTAGTTGAGGTCTCAAATGTCATATATCAGATTAATTAAAATGCTTTAAGCACTATCAGAATTGGAGCTGACAGTGTCTCCTTGGTATGTAATAAGATGGAAAGAGTGTTGGGCCCACACTGACATCTATAAAAAAGCAAGCTGATCTATGAAATCAGAACTTTTCTTGAACCTATGCGAGAATCGATGTTGCAGGCAAATAGCCTGAAATAGAAGAAAAGACACAGGCACTTCCGGGGACAGATAGGACACAGTTACTGGCTAACCTAGGGCAGTGATGAGAAGGAAATGGGGCTGGCATTCAGATGGGTGAGAATGTAGTCAGATTTGTAAGAACTGCTGAGATCTGAGTGTAGGATAGCATGAGAGTACAGCACTTCTAAAAGCCAGAAACACAAAGGGAGTATGCGTCCATTCCCATGCTCCTCACACGGCTTGTCACATGTCACACAGGGCTGGCCTCCCTCATGGTGCAAATCTGGGAGACAGGAACAAGCCTACACTGTGGAGCCACAGAAAGTCCCATCAGCATCCGTCTTACCGACAAAGCAAATGCCTAAGCCACTGAGGGAAGGGCGGCAAACCCTCCTGCTGATATTGTAGATGAAGACCTACTGTAAGGGAGACAGAGCTGAGCAAGTTGTTCTCTACCTCTTGAGGGGAGGTAGGAAAACCTCCTGGGCTCAGCCCATTTGACATGCTTTACCACTCAGGGCAGGAGGACTGGGTGTTTTCCAACAACAGAAATCGATTTCTCTCAGTTCTGGAGGCTGGGAAGTTCAAGATCAAGGCGCTGGCAGATCTGGCGTCTGGCAAGGGCCCACCTCCTGGTTTATAGATGGTGCCTTCTCACTGTGTTCCCACATGACAAAGGGGTAAGGCAGATCCTTGGGGCCCATTTTATTACTTACTTTTCTTTTTTCATCTGAGTCACAGCAGATCTGAATTTGGGGCCTTTTTTATAAAGGCACTAATCCCATTCATGAGGGTTCTACCCCCATGACCTAATAATCTCCAAATACCATCATATCGAGGATTAGGTTTCAAACAGAAAGTATAATTTTAAACGTAAGAAAAACACTCGGTCAGGCACGGTGGCTCCCGCCTGTAATCCCAGCACTTTGGGAGGCCGAGGCGGGTGGATCACAATGTCAGGAGATCGAGACCATCCTGGCTAACACGGTGAAACCCCGTCCCTACTAAAAATACAAAAACATTAGCCGGGCGTGGTGGCGGGCGCCTGTAGTCCCAGCTACTCGGGAGGCTGAGGCAGCAGAATGGCATGAACCTGGGAGGCAGAGCTTGCAGTGAGCCCAGACCCTGCACCACTGCACTCCAGCCTGGGTGACAGAGTGAGACTCTGTCTCAAAAAAAAAAAAAAAAAAAAAAAAAAAAAAAAAGGAAAAAAGAAAAACACTCCATACTTTTCTTTCACTTTCCTCCCATGTAACCAACAAAACCAATCTCCAAGCTTGGCAGATTCTTACCGACTGGGATTCCCTCCAACTTTTTATTATCTAATAAGAGCTAACGTCCTAAAACATGTCAGCACATTAAGAAACGTGATAGATTACTGGAATGATCTTTCGCTGTGAATAATAATTGTGGCATGGTAGCGAACATTCCCGTGTTCGGGACGGCGTGTTTAGCACACTGAAAAGCGTTGGGAGAATAAAAACAGAAGAGACTCACTAAAGAGCAAAAGCTTAGTAGGAGAGCCTGAGGGTAGATTTCAAGGCGTTGCCTGGTCCTGTTTATTTTTATTTTTTCAGCCTGTGACAAATCAAGGCATATAGGAATAAATTTCATGCACAGCAAGCCTGGGAAGACTCACCCATCTGAGTAGGGAATAAATATAGGATAAATTGTTGGCAGAAAGCTTTCAATCGGATGAGTTTTCTCTGAGCAAAAAGCCAAGCTTTCTCTAAGTCACTTTTACCTACGTAATCTTTTTCTCTGTATGCTCAGGAACAGTCAGAATCTGGGACTTTGGCAGTGGGCAGGAGATGAAAGTGTTGCCGGAGGGGAAAGACTGGAAGGAGGAGGAGCACTGCCTACAACGCCTCGTTTTCCTCAAAGCCCAAGAAAAACACCAGCACCTGGTCCTGGCCTTGGAGCGCAACGGGACTATCAAAATGATCCAGGTTTATAATCCCATTTCATATTCGTACTGCAGGTGCCCTTTTTGGGAAAATCAAATGAGCCCGTGGATAATCCCCACCCATGTAACTCCTCTCTTGGTAGCCAGCTGAAGATAGTGTTTATCCTCAACCTTCTCGTGATGCTCCTCATTAACTTTGCCCAGGTTCAAGCAAAGAGCAAAAAAGAATCCCTGCCCAGTCACCGCATGTTGCCCATCAAGCTTCTGCTGAAGGGTTAGTCAGGGTCTCCTAAGGCGGGTGTCAAGAATGTTAAATTTATACTCAGCTGCCACCTCGGACATGCTTTATACCCTCATATGGGGATAATTCACTGCAGAATTGCTTTCCGGCAGGCTCTGTCCCTTATCACCCATAATGCATTTAGGGATGCTCAAGTCACTTTTCCAGCTTGTCACCAAAATCGCTTTGTTTATTTTAAGGTTAATGATGCAATCTGCCCAGGGCTGTTTGGGGAGGATTGAGGTAGGCTAATTTATTTTTCCTATGACTCTATTACCACCTCGGAATGCTAATGCCCTCTTCAAATTTATAATGAAGACTAGATCATCTATCCTGGCTATTGAGCGGATCTCACCCCGTCACCTCGAACTCAAGGACTCACTGCCTTTATTATTCCCCTTCTGAAAGCTAAGACCAGAAAAAGAAAAGTCTTGAATAGCACAGCAATCATGAAGCACCAGCTTAAGATGACGGATGACCTAAGAACTGGAAAAAAGGAGTAAAAAACTTCCCTGATGTTATATACTCTTCTCTCGTCTGAGCAATCCAAAATGGCACAGTAGAAAGGCATTTCTTAGTAATACACTCTAAAACAAAATGAAATGTTGATTTTTGCTTTATAAAGTGCCATTGTTCATCAAGATGCCCTTCCTACCAGACAATGTCTGTTGTCACAAATGCTTCTTTTTTGAGGGCTGCAACAAGTAGCATGGAACTATTCACTCACCAAAATTGTTTTTAGTTCTACTGTAGCATTTTTTACTTTGATTATTCTGGTTCTGCATTTAGAACCTGCAGATGGATCTTGGTAAGAACTGAAAACCTCTCTTATTTATATTTGTATTCTTGGCCATGCCCAGAGCAGGTGCTCATTAAGGATAGAAAGAATAAAAATAAATAAAGAACCTCTTCTAAGGTAGACAACAGTAAATTTATGAGCGGTGTTTGGAGAACTTTTACCAGTGTTGGAGCAGGCAGCTTTATAATGTAATGTTGAAAGTATACTTATTTGCATATTATTATTAGTTTATTATTATTATTATTATCTACTAAATCTGCCTATTTGAAATAAAATAATTTGATTTACATACTTATTTTCTAGAATACTTTCATTCATTCATTTTTTTCAATGACCATTTACCAAATATTTACCATGTTCCAGAAGGATATTCCCTTTCACCATGAAATTCATAATTTAATAGGAGTTGCACTGATCCCCCTATTACAAGTGTTGTGAGTGTTTTCACAAAGTGCCTCAGAAGCTTGTGTGGTGGGATGGTTGTCAGACTAATTGGGTAGCCAGGACATTTTTTTTTCCAGGTAAAAACAGAACAAGCTTTATAATAAATTTCTTTCCCTAAATTCCAAACCCCGCTTCTCTGTTTGCACCAGAAACTGGAAGGTGGACAGGTGGAAGTTGGAGCTGAGAGTGGAATGGAGGAAAGATAAACCAAACCTCTATCTTCCTAGACTCCCAGCTGCCTTAAAAACAAAAACAAAAACAAACAAACAAAAAAGCAAACAACCCCCCCGCCCCCCAGCAAACCAAAAAGCCAAAATCTGCTTCAGTAATCACATTCAGTTATTCAGGAAACACTGCTGATGCATTATGAGCTGTATGAGCTAAGAAGGGTCTCCAAAGTCTCATGTACTTTTAAAAGTGTTCAAACAGTCCTTAATGGCTTAAATACAATATCTCTCTTACACTTCTGTTCTTGGTTTTATTTTCTCAAGTCTCAGAAAAATGCTTGTGCAACTGCCCGCTCTGGGCACAAATCATGGCCGTGCTGAATATTCTGGGCATGATTTCCTAAGCCGTGTAACAAGAGGGCAGACTGTAAATTGACTGGCCTATTAATACAACTTCATAGACAACAAGAGAAGAAAACAATAATTCTTCTCATCATCTCAGTTTTAAGGGGATAGAACTGCATTCTGCCTATATGAAACCTTTGGCAAATTTGAGAGAAATTTGCCCCCAAGTCATTGTTGACAAAACCATAGGTTGGTGAGAGATTACTGTTCTAACATAATAAACAAAGCACTGTGGGGGTTTCCAGGAAGATGATTAATTGATCTCAAAATCATTCACATTCTAAAGACCCACTTACTTACCTTCCTTTTATCCACAGTACTTTAGATCTACTCATATAGCTATATCTGTGTGTCCTTTAAAGTAAATGATTTTCTTTATGAAGCAATTAACATAATAGTGCTCTTAGCATTATATGAACTGCTGTTTTGCTAGATAACTGATTCCTAAAGACCTACCAGCCAATTCCAATATAAGATAAAAGATTTCACCAAGTAGAGATGAAATGTAGAAAATAAGGGTAACTTTTCACAAAGCTACTTTTACTTCTTTTAAATTTTAAGATTGTATCTTTCCTACTGTTTTGTATTATTATAGCCTTTCTTTTCATAAAATAATGTTAGTAGAGTTTCCCATCTCCTTCTCCCTCATGTCCTCACTTGGTAAAATTGAATGTGAGTAACTCTAGGTCAATCTTCAAAAGGTGTTTTGTAAATTCTACTGCTCTGTGAATTCAGAAAGTCTGAGAGCCACTGTCATAGGAGATTCTATTGAAACCGGTTAAGCCTGTTTAAAAACCACTGTCGGGCCGGGTGTGGTGGCTCATGCCTGTCATCTCAGCACTTTGGGAGGCCAAGGCAGGAGGATCGCTTGAGGCTAGGAGTTTGAGACCAGCCTGGGCAACATAGTGAGACGCCATCTCTACCAAAAAAATATAAAAATTAGCCAGGCATGGTGTCACACACCTGTAGTCTCAGCTACTTGGGGAGCTGAGGTGGGAGGATTGCTCGATCCTGGGAAGTCAAGGCTGCAGTGAGCCATGATTGCACCACTGCACTCCAGTCTGGGTGACAGAGCAAGACTCTGCCTCAAAAAGACACAAAAAAAACTAAACCACTGTCACTAACTCATACCACCAGGTAGGCACATAAATCTAACTAAGCGATTACTCAGTGTAAATACCTGGTCACTCTTGAGATACTGCTGAGATTCATTCCTTCTGTCCCACAATGGCACAAACTCTAAACAAAGACCCCACCAGTACGCAGGAGTACTATTGGCCCATACTTTTAAATTAACATGGATATGAAATAACAGAGGCCTTAGGGCAACACCTAAAATCAAAGTTTAAAAAATGGAAGGACTTTTATCCATCAACTAGCTAAAGTCCTCATTTTGCAAATAAGAAAATTAGGGCCAAAGAAAATTAGGGCCAAAGAAGGTATGGACCTTGCCCGAGGTCCTACAAAAACTAAGACTAGAAACCGGCTGTCTTCACTCCTAGGCCAATATTCTCTCCACTTTTCCATAACTGCTCGTCAACATAGAGTCCTGTTCTGCAAGCAAAATAATTGACCTTAAAATTTTGACTTTTATTCCCATATAACAATTCAAACATTAAAAATTAATGGCCTCTCATCAATAATAACCAGTTATAAAATACAAATATGGCCCAGCACAGTGGCTCACGCCTGTAATCTCAGCAGTTTGTAAGGCCAAGGCAGGCAGATTGCTTGAGGCCAGGAGTTCAAGACTATCCTGGCCAATATAGCAAAACCCCATCTCTATATACAAAAATGAGCTGGATGTAGTGGTGCGTGCCTGTAGTCCCACCTACTTGGGAGGCTGAGGTGGGAGGATCACCTGAGCCTGGGAGGCAGAGATTGCAGTGAGCCAAAATAGCACCACTACACTCTAAACTGGGCGACAGAGCAAGACACTGTCACACACACTCACGAAAGAAAACATAAACATAGTACAGGTGGAATAAATGATCACATCACAATAGCAAACAAAAGTATAAGGTACCTAAAATAAACATAGCAAGAACTATGCAAAAGTTTTGTGGAAATACATCTTAAAGGGTGTGAAAAGAATCTGAATAAATGGAGAGATATACCACATCCACAGATGGGATACGGCAAAGGTATCATGATTATGTTCAAATTAAAAATAAAAGCTGGTCTTAAAAAACAAAGTGAAAAGACAAGTCACAGACAGTGAAAAGGCCATTGCACCCCAGCTAACTGAAGAAGAGTTAGAAACCAGGATATGTAAAGAACCCCGCAAACTGCAGGAAAAAAAACCCCACAAATAGCCCAACAGAAAAATGAACAAAGGACAGGTAAGGAAATCCAGATGGCTCGCAGACACACGAAAAAATGTTCAACTCACAACAGTCAGGGAAATATTATTAATGGTTAATATAACTAATATGTTTAAAAAATAGTTAAAAAAATTTTTTTAATAGTGGTAAGTAGTTTTCATTTTTAGTATCTCATTTTATACACTTTATAAAAGGTCTGGGATATATGTGCAGAACGTGCAGGTTTTTTTCTTTTTTTTCTTTTTTTTTTTCTCGAGATGGAGTCTCGCTCTGTCACCAGGCTGGAGTGCAGTGGCATGATCATGACTCATTGCAACCTCTGCCTCCCGGGTTCAAGCGATTCTCCTCTTGCAACCTCAGCCTCCCGAGTAGCTGGGACTACAAGTGCATGCTTGGTAGCCCAGCTAATTTTTGTATTTTTAGTAGAGATGGGGTTTCACCATGTTGGCCAGGACAGTCTCGATCTCTTGACCTTGTGATCCACCGGTCTTAGCCTCCCAAAGTGCTGGGATTACAGGTGTGAGCCACCACACCTGGCCCGTGCAGGTTTGTTACATAGGTATACACGTGCCATGGTGGTTTGCTGCACCCATCAACCCGTCACCTACATTAGGTATTTCTCCTAATGCCATCCGTCCCCTATTCCTCACCCTCTGAAAGGCCCTGGTGTGTGATGTTCCCCTCCCTGTGTCCGTGTGTTCTCATTTTTCAGCTCCCACTTATGAGTGAGAACATGTGGTATTTGGTTTTCTGTTCCTGTGTTGTTTGCTGAGAATAATGGTTTCCAGCTTCATCCATTTCCCTGCAAAGGACATGAACTCATCCTTTTTTATGGCTGCATAGTATTCCATGGTGTGTATGTGCCACAGTTTCTTTATCCAGTCTATCATTGATGGGCATTTGGGTTGGTTCCAAGTCTTTGCTATTGTGAATAGTGCTGCAATAAACATACGTGTGCATGTGTCTTTATGGTAGAACGATTTATAATACTTTAGGTATATACCCAATAATAGAATTGCTGGGTCAAACGGTATTTCTGGTTCTAGATCCTTGAGGAATTGCCACACTGTCTTCTACAATGGTTGAACTAGTTTACACTCCCACCAACAGTGTAAAAGCATTCCTATTTCTCCAAATCCTCTCCAGAATCTGTTGTTTCCTGACTTTTTAATGATCGCCACTCTAACTGACATGAGATGGTATCTCATTGTGGTTTTGATTTGAATTTCTCTAATGACCAGTGATGATGAGCTTTTTTTCATATGTTTGTTGGCCGCATAAATGTCTTCTTTTGAGAAGTGTCTGTTCATATCCTTTGCCCACTTTTTAATGGGGTTGTTTTTTTCTTGTAAATTTAAGTTCCTTGTAGATTCTGCATATTACCCCTTTGACAGATAGATAGACTGCAAAAATTGTCTCCCATTCTGTGGGTTGCCTGTTCACTCTGTTGATAGTTTCTTCTGCTGTGCAGAAGCTCTTTAGTTTGATTAGCTCTTATTTGTCAATTTTGGCTTTTGTTGCCATTGCTTTTGGTATTTTAGTCATGAAGTCTTTGCCCATGCCTATTTCCTGAATGGTATTGCCTAGGTTTTCTTCTAGGGTTTTTATGGTTTTAGGTCTTACATTTAAGTCTTTAATCCATCTTGACTTAATTTTGTATAAGGTGTAAGGAAGGGGTCCAGTTTCAGTTTTCTGCATATATGGCTAACCAGTTTTCCCAACACCATTTATTAAATAGTGAATCACTTCCCCATTGCTTGTTTTTGTCAGGTTTGTCAAAGTTCAGATGGTTGTAAATGTGTGGCATTATTTCTGAGGCCTCTGTTCTAATCGATTTGTCTACATGTCTGTTTTGGTACCAGTACCATGCTGTTTTGGTTACTGTAGCCTTGTAGTGTAGTTCAAAGTCAGGGAGTGTGATGCCTCCAGCTTTGTTCTTTTTGCTTAGGATTGTCATGACTGTATGGACTCTTTTTGGTTCCATATGAAATCTAAAGTGGTTGTTTCTAATTCTGTGAAGAAAGTCAATGGTAGCTTGATGGGGATGGCATTGAATCTATAAATTACTTTGGGTAGTATGGCCATTTTCACAATATTGATCTTCCTATCCATGAGCATGTAATGTTTTTCCATTTGTTTGTGTCCTCTCTTATTTCCTTGAGCAGTGGTTTGTAGTTCTCCGTGAAGAGGTCTTTCATATCCCTTGTAAGTTATATTCCTAGGTATTTTATTCTCTTTGTAGTAATTGTGAATAGGACTTCACTCATGATTTGGTTCTCTGTTTGTCTGTTGTTGGTGTATAGGAATGCTTGTGATTTTTTAACATTTATTTTGTATCCTGAGACTTTGCTGAAGGTGCTTATCAGCTTAAGGAGATTTTGGGCTGAGACCATGGGGTTTTCTAAATATACAATCGTGTCATCTACAAATAGAGACAATTTGACTTCCTGTCTTCCTATTTGAAAGGGTATTAAAAATTAGTTTTGAAATGTTCCATTTCATACTCATCAGGCAAAACATTAAGAAAATCAAATAATACCAAGTGTTAGCAAGAATATGAAGAAAGGGGAACTCTCATCTACTCCTGGTGAGAGTGAACATAGCTAAACACTACCTAGAGAAGTGGTTAGGTGATAGCTAGTAAAGTTGAAGATGTGCATATCTTATAGTTAGGTAATTTTACCCCAGATATATGCTGTAGAAACTGTGCCGCCTGTCTGTAAAGGAAAGCAGTACCAAATTGGCACTCTGAACATCCGACAATGGGGGAATGGATAAATATATTGTAGTATGTTTATATAATACGATAAAGCAGTTTAAAATAAATAAACTGGAGTTCCATGAAATAACTTGTATAAATCTCAAAAGCATCCTATTGAGTGAAATAAGAAAGTTGAAGAAGAATCCATATAGTTGGACAACATTCATAAAATGGCTTAAAGTTTGAAAGCACTATCATATATATGTAGAACATATATATATGTATACATAGAAATATTAAAACTTTCATGACTAACATCATATTCACATTACTGGTTACTCTAGGGAGGGAAGAAAGAGGAATTATATTAATAAGCAAGGAAGAGATGGGGTTGAAGATTTGGTAAAGCTAGATGGTGGATACATCAGTGTAGGTTCTATTTTCTCTATCTCTTTAAAACAGTTCAAAATAAAATAATTAATTGAACTTTTCATGTACTCACTGGATTTCTATTAAAGGGCAAGGAAGATGATATTTACCTCATGGTGATCTGGGAGCTGCCCGATGTTGTGCCTTTCCTACAAGATGGGAAACATGCTGTGCATCTGAGAGTGTCTACTAGAGATAGGAACATGGCTATTCCTTTCCCAGATGTCGAGTTAATAGTTGAGAGGAATGCTTCTCAACCTTCTAATGTAAGTTTCCTCTCTTAGTTTCTTTTTAACTTTTGCTTTTTGTTATGGAAATTTACAAACATATATAAAGGTATAGAAAATAATACAAAGAGCTTCTATGCGTTATCGCTCAGCTTCAAAAATTTTCTGTGTATGGCCAAACTTATTCTTTATTCCCAGCTCTTCACCATGACCACCACCAATGGATTTTTTTTTGAGACCGGGTCCTGCTCTGTTGCCCGGGCTAAAGTGCAGTGGTGTGATCATAGTTCACTGCAGACCCCAACACCTGGGCTCAAATGACTCTCCTGCCTCAGCCCCCCAAAACGCTGCAATTATAGGCATAAGACACCGTGTCTGGCCCACCACCAATGGATTTTGAAGCAAATCTCAAACATTATGTCATTTCATCCCTTTCTATTTCAGTATATATGTCTAAACAATAATGACTATTTCAAAAATAATACCATTATTTTCTAAAATACATTAAAAATAATTTGTAAGAAGTTGTTAATCTCATCACATATTCATTCAGTGTTCAAATTTTCCAGATATCCTTATAATTTCTTTCTTATAATTGGTTTCAACAACCAAGATCCAAACAAGGTCTATTTGTTGAATTTGGTTGGAAAAATCTGTTAAATATCTTTTTTTTCTCTCTCCTTGCAATTTATGTCCTGAAGAAGCTGGACAGTTGACGCCATAGTTTTCCACTTTCTAGATTTTGCTGATTGCACCCTCGTGGTGTTATTTAAGAAGTTCCGCTGTACTTCCTGCAATCTGGTAGTTAATCTGGTGGCTTAATTGACTACAACATGGAATTTTTTTTTTTTTTAGCAATACTCCTTCATAGGTGCTGTCCTGTATTCCATCAAGATTCTCACAATGACCAGTTGTCTTTTTTTTTTTTTTTTTATCTCAGCAGTCATTGATGATTATTACCTAGGTCTATTATTTTCATTCAAAGTTTTCATGCTGCCTTTCTGCTTCATTTACTACTGGAACGTGTCATTAAAGAAAACCTCTCCTTTATCAAATACTTGGTTACACTGAGGTACAGTTTATATAGAAAAGCAAACTAATTCACGATTTGCTCCTTATATTTATCAGTTTTAAAGTGGAGAATAGGTTTCCTAGCATCTTCCAAAGGTGGTCCGTGAATTTTGTTTATTTAATATCATTATTGACTCACAAATTTAAATGTTCTTGATGTGTTTCAGTCCATTTAATTTGTTATTATTATTGATGCCCAAACTGTCCCATCTGAAACTGGTTGGAGCCTCTTCAGGTTCCTGAGTTCCTCTGATGTGACCTCAGAAGCTGTGGATAGCTTCTAGGTATGACAAGATGATCCAGGCTCATCTTGTACATTTCTTTCCAGATCTAAAATCCACTATTTCTCCAATATATTCTACTTCATTTCAGTGAGAAATAGTATCTTAAAAAACCACAACCTGGGTTCTAGAGCTGCCCACTGCCACTAGGTTGGTTCTTATTTTTAGACTTTTTCAATAGACAGCTAAGAAAACACATTAAGAGAAAATGCACTACTATTTTGCACTGATATTCCCAATTCAAATGTAAGGTTATATGGCTTTTACTAATTTTATTTTAATTTATACCTTTCTCTCAGAAAATTTTGATTTCTAATGATACAAGCATCATTACTTATTTGCTTTATGCTATTATTTATATAATGTATTCTTCTACATAATATACAGGTTCTTTATGTCATTTTATATGTTATCATTGTACATTACATTATATTCTAGTTTCAGAAAACAATAAAATTTCTAGGAACATGATACCTGACGCAGCTCAGAATCTTGCTTTTTTTGCAGTTCTTTTTGTCCTTAGGGTGTATAGCATGTGGAATGTACTGTCAAATTACTGTGCTTTAAAATTGCTTAAAATAATTCCTTGTACCACCAACTCTATATATGGTTAATTTGCTTCATTTTTCAAATGTATTGCATTTTTAAAATTCAGTTTTGTTTTATTGTTATGTAAAACATTTCCATACTTCTAAGATTAAATTACAAAACAAGTTCTATTCTGAGCTACAAAACAAAGTCTATTGTATTCATGTCTTTTCCACCTTGTTCTCTCCTTAACCTATAGTTAACTTTTTGTTTTTAAGTTTTTGGTTTATGTTTCCGTGCTGTTTTTAAAAAATATAATCAAATACTTGGTTCCCTCTCCACCTTCTTAAGCAAATGATAGAATACGATTTACATCCCTGTATTCCCTGCTTTATTTAATAATCTATTTGAGACCATTATAAGCCGTACATAGAGATCTTCATCTTCCTTTTATTTTAAATTGTGGTAAAATACACGTAAAGTAATATTTACCACTTAGACTATTTTTAGGTGTACCGTTAGCGACATTAAATACATTCACATTGTTGTGCAACCTTCATCACCCAGCCATCTCCAGACGCTTTCATCTCGCAAAACTGAATCTCTGTTTATTAAACAATAACCCCCTATTTCCCCTTCCCTCCAGCTCCTAACAACCAGCATTCTAATTTCCATCTCTATGAATTAACTTACACTGGGTATATCATATAAGCAGAAACATATGGTATTCGTCCTTTGTGATTGGTTCGTTTCACTTAGCATGATGTCCTCAAGGCTCGTCTATGTGTAGCGTATGTCACAGCATCCTTCCTTTTAAAGGCTGAACATTATTCCATTGTATGTATAGAACACGTGTTGTTTACCCATTCATCCATAAATGGATACCTGGGTTGCTTTCACTTTTTTGCTATTAATAGCAATGCTGCCACGAACATGGGTGTACACATGTTCATTTTTCTTTTCTTTTCTTTTTTTTATTATACTTTATATTTTAGGGTACCTGTGCACAACGTGCAGGTTTGTTACATATGTATACCTGTGTCATGTTGGTGTGCTGCACCCATTAACTCGTCATTTACATTAGGTATATCTCCTAATGCTATCCCTCCCCACTTCCCCCACCCCACAATAGGCCCTGGTGTGTGATGTTCCCCTTCCTGTGTCCAGGTGATCTCATTGTTCAATTCCCACCTGTGAGTGAGAACATAAGGTGTTTGGTTTTCTGTTCTTGCAATAGTTTGCTGAGAATGATGGTTTCCAGCTGCATCCATGTCCCTACAAAGGACACTAACTCATCCTTTTTTGTGGCTGCATAGTATTCCGTGGTGTATACGTGCCACATTTTCTTAATCCAGTCTGCCATTGATGGACATTTGGGTTGATTCCAAGTCTTTGCTATTGTGAATAGTGCCTCAATAAACATACGTGTGCATGTGTCTTTATAGCAGCATGATTTATAATCCTTTGGGTATATACCCAGTAATGGGATGGCTGGGTCAAATGGTATTTCTGGTTCTAGATCCTTGAGGAATCGCCACACTGTTTTCCACAACGGTTGAACTAGTTTACAGTCCCACCAACAGTGTAAAAGTGTTTCTATTTCTCCACATCCTCTCCAGCACCTGTTGTTTCCTGACTTTTTAATGGTCACCATTCTAACTGGTGTGACTTGGTATCTCATTGTGGTTTTGATTTGCATTTCTCTGATGGCCAGTGATGATGAGCATTTTTTCATGTGTCTGTTGGCTGCATAAATGTCATCTTTTGAGAAGTGTCTGTTCATATCCTTTGCCCACTTTTTGATGGGGTTGTTTTTTTCTTGTAAATTTGTTTGAGTTCTTTGTAGGTTCTGGATATTAGCCCTTTGTCAGATGAGTAGATTGCAAAAATTTTCTCCCATTCTGTAGGTTGCCTGTTCACTCTGATGGTAGTTTCTTCTGCTGTGCAGAAGCTCTTTAGTTTAATTAGATCCCATTTGTCAATTTTGGCTTCTGTTGCCATTGCTTTTGGTGCTTTAGATATGAAGTCCTTGCCCATGCCTATATCCTGAATGGTATTGCCTAGGTTTTCTTCTAGGGTTTTTATGGTTTTTAGGTCTAACATTTAAGTCTCTAATCCATCTTGAATTAATTTTTGTATAAGGAGTAAGGAAGGGATCCAGTTTCAGCTTTCTACTTATGGCTAGCCAGTTTTCCCAGCACCATTTATTAAATAGGGAATCCTTTACCCATTTCTTATTTTTGTCAGGTTTGTCAAAGATCAGATGGTTGTAGATGTGTGGTATTATTTCTGAGGCCTCCGTTCTTTTCCACTGGTCTATATCTCTATTTTGGTACTAGTACCATGCTGTTTTGGTTACTGTAGCCTTTTAGTATAGTTTGAAGTCAGGTAGTGTGATGCCTCCAGCTTTGTTCTTTTGACTTAGGATTGTCTTGGCAATATGGGCTCTTTTTGGTTCCATATGAACTTTAAAGTAGTTTTTTCCAATTATGTGAAGAAAGTCATTGGTAGCTTAATGGGAATGGTATTGAATCTATAAATTACCTTGGGCAGTATGGCCATTTTCACGATATTGATTCTTCCTATCCATGAGCATGGAATGTTCTTCCATTTGTTTGTGTCCCCTTTTATTGCATTGAGCAGTGGTTTGTAGTTCTCCTTGAAGAGGTCCTTCACATCCCTTGTAAGTTGTATTCCTAGGTATTTTATTCTCTTTGAAGCAATTGTGAATGAGAGTTCATTCATGATTTGGCTCTCTGTTTGTCTGTTATTGGTGTATAAGAATGCTTGTGATTTTTGCACATTGATTTTGTATCCTGAGACTTTGCTGAAGTTGCTTATCAGCTTAAGGAGATTTTGGGCTGAGACAATGGGGTTAAGTATTTCATGTGAATGGATGTACCATTGTTTATTCAACTAATCCCCTGTAGGTAAGCATTTGGGTTGTTTTTAATCTTTTCCAATTAAAAGTAGTGCTGCAACATATATATATATGAAAAAGACTTATGATTATTTCCAAGAAGTAGTTCCTGATAACCAGAAACCTCATCTACACCCAGATTCCCAGAACTTAGCATTGCCATGGCAAAAAAGGCCACACACAAAATGAAAACACTAATAAGAAACTGGAAAAAATATGTGGAACTTATATCACAAAGGACTAATATCTATAATATATCTTCCTAATTATCTATATATACATACTGTATGTATGTATATCTATATATACATATCTATGTGTACATAGATATATATTTCTAATATATCTAATATACAACAAACTTTTAAAACATTAGAAGGAAAAGAACAACCTAGATAGAAAATTGATGAAAGATATGAAGAAATAGTCCATACATGTACTAGCAAGATGCTCCACTCATTATAAGATAAATGCAAATTAAAGTATATATATATACTTTATGAAATATATACTTTATGAAATACATATATACTTTATGAAATATATATATAGAGAGAGTTGGTTTCCATTGTTGACAGTGTGTCTTTGGGATAGATTCAAGAAGAGGGATTGGGTTACTGGATCAAAAAGTAAATGCTAATATAATCTTCCTAGACATTACCAAACTCCCCTCCACAGAAGTTACAGAGCTCTGCATTGCCCCTAATATGTGAGACTGCCTATTTCCCCACAGCCTTGCCAACAGTATATATTATAGTCAAACTTAGGAACTTTTTCAAATCTAGATGAGAAATCAAAACAAGTGCCTTTATACTTGAACAAGTGAGAGCAAAATGAGAAGTGTTTTTAAAAAGATAAAAACCTATGAAAAGAGAAAGCTGGAATTTTATTAACTGACATTGAAAAATCTAGTTAAAATTACATGATGTAAAAATAGTGAAATAATAATTGGCCAGAAAAGAATGAACAACCATTCTGTGACCTTTTAATACAGCCCCAAACTTAGCCTTCCTGTTAAAATATAATTTGGTATACTTTAATTTGCATTTATCTTATCGTGAGTGAGGGGAGCATCTTTTTAATACACATATGGACTATTTGTTCGTATCTTTTGTTAATTTTTCTATCTAGGTTGTTGTTCTTTTCCTTCTAATGTTTTAAAAGCTTTTTGTATATGAGATACATTAGGAATATATACATATATGTATATATAAATAATTAAGAAGATATATTATGGATATTTGTCCTTTGTGATGTAAGTTCCACATATTTTTTCCAGTTTCTTATTAGTGTTTTCATTTTGTGTATGGCCTTGTTTGCCATGGCAATGCTAAGTTCTGGGAAGCTGGGTGTAGATGAGGTTTCTGGTTATCAGGAACTACTTCTTGGATATAATCATAAGTCTTCTTCAGGCTTTGTTCAGGTAATCCATTCGTCTATCTAAAAATAGGCTGGTGCAGTGGCTCACGCCTGTAATCACAGCACTTGGGAGGCTGAGGTGGGTGGATCATTAGGTCAAGACATTGAGACCATCCTGGCCAATATGATGAAACCCCGTATCTACCAAAAAAACAAAAATTAGCTGGGCATGGTGGCGCGTGCCTATAGTCCCAGCTACGTGGGAGGCTGAGACAGGAGAATCACTTGAACCCAGGAGGAGGAGGTTGCAGTGAGCTGAGACCACACCACTGCACTCTAGTGGAGTAAGACTCTGTCTCAAAAAAATTAAAATAATAAAAATAATAATAAAAAAATCACATCTGTCTAACTAAAAATAACTTGTCTCTCTAAAAATAGGTAGCTCTTTTAAATTCTCTGAGATTTTAAGAAGGACAAGTTTGTGATACCAAAAACATCACAAAATGGTCGGTCACTGTTTCTAGCCAATTACTAATTTGATCATTTTTACATCATGAGATTTTAACTAGATTTTTCAGGGTCAGTTAATAAAATTCCAGCTTTCTCTTTTTATAGGTTTTTGTTTTTTTTTTAAAAAAGCTTCCCTTCTTGCTCTAGCAGCATCACTTGGTCAACTGTAAAGGCACCTGTTTTGTTGTATCTTCTTTTTTTAATGGTTATTTTAAAACCTAAATAAGGAAAGTATATCATCAGATTATTTTTTTCAGGATATTCTCTGAATTCCAAAATTGTAATTAGTCTTAAAATAGCCAGCCTTAATTTCTCATAATAAAGGAATATTAAAGTACTTGCCCCTGATAAGTTCTTAGTGATAGAGCTTCAAAAGTTATACACCCAGAGTTTTTAACCTGCAATCTACTGGCTGTCTGTCCATGGGTAGACTTTGGGGGTCTAAAAAGCCTCTGAAATTGTATGCAAAACTTTTTTTTCTGAAGAGTGCAAGGTTCACAGCTTTTTCTTTCTCAACATTTTATTATGAAAATTTGTAGACATTAGAAAAGTTGAAAAATTTAGAGCGGACATCCATATATTCGTCCACTTAAATTTTACTATTAACATTTTGCGGTCTTTGCTTTATCACATATTTATTCATCGGTTCATCTTCTACTCACCCTTATATCCATCTTATTTTAAAAATCTATTTCAAAGTAAGCTGAAGGCATTGATACATATCACCCCTAAACACTTCAGTGTATGCATCATTAACTAGAGTTCACTGTTTATGGTTTTGCTTTTAGTAAAATGTACGTAAAATAAAATGTACAAAATTGAAGCCGCTATTCAATGAGTTTGAAGAAAAACATAAACAACCAGAACCCCTAGCAAGATAAAGAACTTCACCACCACCCCAGAAAGTTCCTTCATGTCTCTGCCTATTCAATATCTGCTCTTTACCCAAAGGCAAACACTGTTCTAATGTTTTTCACCAAACATTTGTTTTTTCCTATTCTAGAACGTCACATAGTGGAGTAATATAGTATACATTTAAGGTTTTGTTCATTTAGCATAATGCTTTTGAGATTTGTCTGTTGCTGCTGCATGAATCAGTAGCTCACTCAGTTTTATGCCTCAGTAGTATTCAACTGTAGCTTTTTTTTTTTTTTTTTTTTTTTTTTAAGATTCTTGAAGTGTTTGTGACCAAGAAATGTTAATAACAACAGGTACGACTGGGAAATATTGACGGTTCAGTTCCAGACCATGACAATAAAGCAAATATCGCAAAGCAAGAAATTGTGGGTTTCCCAGTGCACACATAAAAGTTATATTTAGGCTGGGTGTGGTGGCTCATGCCTGTAATCCTAGCACTTTGGGAGGCTGAGGCGGGCGGGATCACTTGAGGTCAGGAGTTCAAGACTAGCCTGGCCAACATGGTGAAACCCCATCTCTACTAAAAATACAAAAATTAGCTGGGCGTGGTGACATGTGCCTGTAATCCCAGCTACTCAGGAGGCTGAGGCAGGAGAATGACTTGAACCTGGGAGATGGAGGTTGCAGTGGCCAAGGTCGCGCCATTGCACTCCAGCCTGGGTGACAGAGTGAGTCTCTGTCTCAAAAAAAAAAAAAAAAAAAAAGTTGGCCGGGTGCAGTGGCTCACACCTGTAATCCCAGCACTTTGGGAGGCCAAGGCGGGAGGATCACGAGGTCAGGAGATTGAGACCATCCTGGCTAACCCGGTGAAACTCCGTCTCTACTAAACATACAAAAAATTAACCGGGCGTGGTGGCGGGCACCTGTAGTCCCAGGTACTCGGGAGGCTGAGGCAGGAGAATGGCGGGAACCTGGGAGACGGAGCTTGCAGTGAGCCTAGATCGTGCCACTGCACTCCAGCCTGGGCGACAGAGCGAGACTCCATATCAAAAAAAAAAAAAAAAAAAAAAAGTTATATTTATACTATACTGCAGTCTATTATGTATGCAATAGCATTATGCCTAAAAAATGTATATACTTTAATTTAAAATACTTTATTGCTAAAAATTGCTAATAATCATCTAAACCTTCAGCAAGTCCTAATCTTTTTGCTGGCGGAGGGTCTTGACTCGATGTTGATAGATCCGGGCTTATCAGGGAGGTGGTTGCTGAAGGCTGGGGTGGCTGTGGCAATTTTTAAAAATAAGACAGCAATGAAGTTGCCGCATGGATTGCCTTTTCCTTTCAGGAAAAATTTCTCAGTAGCATGTGATACTGTTTGATAGCATTTTACCTACAGTAAAATTTCTTTCAAAATTGGTGTCAATTCTCTTAAACCCTGCCCCTGCCCAGTCATCTAAGTCCTTCGTTGTCATTTCAGCAGTGTTCACAGTATCTTCATCAGGAGCAGATTCTATCTCAAGAAACAACTTTCTTTGCTCATCCATGAGAAGCAACTCCTCATCCATTCAAGTTTTATCACGAGATTGCAGCAAGTTAGGCCTCACTCCTAATTCTAGTTCTCTTCCTATTTCTACCATATCTTCAGTTACTTCCTCCACTGAAGTCTTGAACCCTTCCAAGTATCTTTGAGGGTTAGAATCCTTTTCTTCAAATTCCTGTTCATGTTGCTATTTTGACCTCCTCCCATGAATCACAAATGTTCTTAATGGCATCTAGAATGGTGAATTCTTTCTGGAAAGTTTTCAATTTGAGCAAGCAGATTCATCATAGGAATCACTATCTATGGCAGCTATAGCCTTACAACATGTATTTCTGAAATAATAAGTCTTGAAAGTCAGAATTTCCCCTTGATCCATGGGCTGCAGAAGGAATATTGTATTCACCAGCATGAAAACGACATTCACGTTGTACATCTCCATCAGAGCTCCTGGATGCATTTTCAATGAGCAGTAATACTTTGAAAGGAATCTTTTTTTTTTTTTTTTTCTGAGTAAAGTAGCTGTATATGTTGAATTCAATAGCTTAATTTGCCATCTCTTCAGAAACCTATTTTTGTGATATGCTTACACCTCCTCAACAAGGCAGGCGCATGTGTGCATGTCTGAGGGATGAAGTGTTGCGGGCATATGTTTGAGGCTGAAGAATGGAGAAAAAGAAAACTACACCTTTGTGTTCCTATAGAAATTTAAACTAATTGTTTTTTTAATGAGGATCTTGATTAACTTTATTGATTTACTCTAATATTAGAGTACTCTAATCAAACCATTTGCACTTTTCAGCTTTCAGAGAGATAAGTGGTCAGACACTAAAGAATGGAGGAAAACTGCAAGTTACAGCCAGAGCAACTGAGAAAAGTCTTCAGTTTTTTTCTCCCTGACCTTAGCAAAACAACCATAATATAATTTATTTCCTTTTTATTATTATTAACCATAAAGCTTCCTTGCAAAAAAAAAATAGAATAATATAGATGGTTTTATGGAATTTGGAAACAATTATTTTATCATAGAATGGAGAGAAACTGTATTAGTTTTCCTCATACTGAAACAAATGTCAGTTTGGAACTGCAATTTGAATGTCATTCATTGCTAGTTTAAATGATAAGTAGGTTTTTTCTTAGCTAAGAGTCCTTTGAAATCAATATATACAGTGACTATGTCATAATAACGTTACCATGTAATGTGCACAAAAGACAGAACAAAATGCATGTCCTCATAAAGTCTAGCCTACTTCCGTTTTCAACTCTACATATCATTGGAAACACTAGGTTCAATTATATGTATCTGATATATGAAATCTTACTTATAGCTAATACAAACAGAAAGAATATGCCTCTATAGTGAGTCAGAACCAGGCAGTTAGCAAATAATTGCATAGGTACCAAAAAATGATTGCTCAAAAAAAAAAAAAAAAAAAAAAAAAGAAAAGGAAAACTATTGTGATAAATTATAAAATAAACTACTGAAGCACAATAAAGTGCCTTTTGGGCTTTTAATGTAAATGTAAATTATCTCCAATTTTGAAACCTTTATTTTTTGTACTTATCATAATTATCATTATAGCACTTCTTTTTTGCAACAGACTTTAAAATTATAGATTGAAAGTTTGCAAAAGTCAGCCAGGCACGGTGGCTCACACCTGTAATCCCAGCACTTTGGGAGGCCGAGGCGGGCAGATAACTTGAGGTCAGGAGTTTGAGACCAGCCTGGCCAGCATGGTGAAGCCCCATCTCTACTAAAAATACAAAAGTTAGCCGGGTGTGGTGGTGCATGCCTGTGATCCTAGCTACTGGGGAGGCGGAGGTACGAGAATCACTTGAACTCGGAAGGTGGAGGATGTAGTGAGCTGAGATCGTGCCACTGCACTCCCGCCTGGGCAACAGAGTGAGACTCGGTCTCAAAGAAAAGTTTGCAAAAGTCACTTAGGAAAAAAATTTGATTGTGCATGGAAATTCTCTCCCTAAAACTCTTTTATTTAGGAAGCACTTTTTATTGAATACCTGCCACGTATCACGCACTGTTCTTAGCACTGGGGATGTCAAGATTAATGAGGTATAGTACCTGCACTATAGAAGTACAGCAGAGATCCTGGAGTGCTGGGGAGAGGGGGAGGTTTTTGAAGAGGATAATTGCCGAATTATAGCTAAAGAACTCTCAGGAGTTAGCTTGGCTCAGATAGGCAGTTTCTAGAGGGTAGTGAAAAGACAGTGAATCTCAAGTAGAAGAGGTAATGTGAACAAAATAATGGAGGTAACATATTGCATGGTTTGTGAAGAATAACTACAAGTATCTCAGTGTGGTTACAGTAATACTGGGAGTAGTAAAATATGAAGACAAACAAATAGGTAGGGACCAGACCATGCTTACAAGAATAAGGAGCTTGAGTATCCTGTAACAAATGGAAGACCTTTGAAGGGCTTTAAATGAGAAATGACACGATCAGGTTTGTGTTGTGGGCAGCTCATCTTTGATACTGCTTGGATGACAGATTTGAAAGGGCCAAGACTAAAGGCAGAAGATTCAGGCAACAGGCTACTTCCTGTTTTAGTTAAAAGATACAAAGATGACCAGGCTCAGTGGCTCACACCTGTAATCTCAGCACTTTGGGAGGCCAAGGTGGGAGGATCACTAGAGGCCAGGAATTCGAGACCAGCCTGGGCAACATAGACCTCGTCTCTACAAAAAAAAATTTTTTTAATTTTTAAAAATTAGTTGGGCACAGTGGCGTGCACCTTTAGTCGAGCTATTTGGGAGGCTGTGGTGGGAGGAATGCTTGAGCCCAGGAGTTCGAGGTTGTAGTGAGCTATGATTGCACCACTGCAGACCAGCTTGAGTGACAGATCAAGATTCTGTCTCTAAACAAATTTACAATTAAAAAATAATAAAATATATAAGGTCATGACAATGGAGGTAGTGCAGAAGAAAAGGTTTTGGTTTCAGAAAATATCTAGCAGTAAAAGTAGCACAACTTGCAATTGATACCATGCAGTTGGGAGAGGAGGGTACTGAGAGAAAGGAAGGAAAGAAGGACAATTCCAGGATTTCTAACTTGAATGATGAACTGAAAAACAGTGCTAACCAATGAAATTAAGAATAGAGGACCGGGCACCATGGCTGATGCCTATAATCCCAGAACTTTGGGAGGCGGAGGCAGGAGGATTACTTGAGCTCAGGAATTCGAGACCAGCCTGGCAACACAGTGAGACCTTGTCTCCACAAAAAAAATCAAAACATTAGCCAGGCATGGTGGCAGCCACCTGTGGTCCCAGCTACTCCAGAGCCCAAGGTGGGAGGATCGCTTGAGCCCTGGAGGTCAAGGCTGCAGTAAACTGTGATCATTTCACTGTACTCTAGTCTGGGCAACAGAGGGAGATCTGTCTCTGAAAAAAAGAATAGAATAAAGAAACATGCTTAAAGGAGGTGATAAGTTATATACATTAACACTGAGATACCTGTAAAATGTCTAAGTAATTAAATGTACAAGCCTGAAGCTTGTAGGAGAGGACTGGACTAGATAATTAAGTCATTAGCATTGAGATATTTGAAACATAATCTGAGATTCCTCAGAAAGAGTTGAAAAAAAAAAAGAAAAAGAAAATGAATTTGAGATAAACCTCCAAAGTATTAATATTTAAAAGGCTGGCAAGGGTACCAAGTAGGAAACAGAAAAATAAAAGTCGCAGAAACACAGCAAAACCAGCAAAGCCTGGAGTCGAGGACATCAGGAGAGTAAGGAGTTTCAGGAAGGGGAGAGCAACTGAGAGTGGTAATTGACAGTGGTAATAGACCTCTCCTCTTATTTAAATGTCACTCTTCTATGCTCCTGTGAAGTCTTATGCGTGCCTCCCTCGGATACAGCACTTTCACATTGCACCATAATCAACACTTTATCTGAGTACTTTAAACTATTATAAGTTTCTCTAGATCACAGATGTCCTACTTGACTTTGTATTGCAAGTATCTAACATAGTAGATATCTAACAAATATTTGAGGCAAGACAATTGAAAAATATCTTAATGGTAAATAGGAAAAGCTATCACAGAGTGTTACAGAGCAGAAGCTGTAAGTGAAAGAAAAGTCAGTAAGTGGAAATGATGAATGTAGAATATTCTTTCAAAAAGTTTGAAGGGAAGAGGATGATGGGAAGTTAATCTAATAGTCGGTAAGAAAGAATAAATAAGGCTGAGAAAAAGCAGCCGGTAAACAGGAGTATATTTTTGTTGCTTTGATGAATTCTACCAGTTAAAAATTTTCGTGCAAGAAAAATAAGATTTTACTAAATTTCATGCTCTGATATTAAATATATATATATAAAATAAAGCATTTTGTTTTAAGTTGATGACAATTACAAAGTGTACACATGGCATTTATACCGCGAATCATGAATACTCTATTCATAGTGTTCTGTTTCCTTCGTTCTTCAGAATCCCGCCATGGATTCATTACGAGTGAACTGCATTGATTTACTACAAGTAGAAGGGTATAATTTGATAGCAGCTGGAACCTTAAATGGTGTGATCATCTTATGGAATTTTGTGACGTCTACTGTCAAAAAAGTGTAAGTTGTGTATTATCCTTAAACAATGTAAAAACTTTACTGCAGAAGAGCCAAGTAACATGCAACACTCAGGGAAGGGCTGGGCACCGTGGCTCAGGTCTGTAAACCCAGAACTTTGGGAGGAGGATCACTCAAGGCCAGGAGTTCAAGACCAGCCTTACCCACATGGTGAAACCCTGTCTCTACTAAAAATACAAAAATTAGCGAGGTGCACTGGTGCCTGCCTGTAAACCTAGCTAATGGAGAGGGTGAGGCATGAGAATTGCTTGAACTTGGGAGGTGGAGGTAGCAGTGAGCTGAGATCACACCACTGCACTACAGCCTAGGCGACAGAGTGAGTGAAACTCAGAAAAAAAAAAAAAAAAAAACCAAAAACCACCACCAACAACAAAAAACCTCAGGGGACAAAAAAGCAATACATAAAAATGGTGATAACTTTCAAGGCAGGCCTTCCTGGAAGTTATATTCATGAACGGACTATGTTCTAAGTTCCTGAATCCCAGGATGATATAAGTAAGGTGAATTGTAAGCATCTATATTTCCAAGAGCTTTGATCTTTACTATTCTCAATGAGTATATGCTTTTCATGTGTGACCTTGCCCAAATTTATGACCTCAACAAATAATTGAAGTACATAACAACTTCAAACACTAATCTCTCTAGAGCTTCAAACACACATAACCAACTGCCTACTGGCAATTTTCATCTGATCGCTACCATCTGATCACTACCAAGACCCTCAAAGCTAAAACATCTTCCCAACCTACTCCCCACTCCCAAACTTCTCCCATTCCCGTATCCCCAGTGCCACCACCATCCACTCAGCCACCAAAGTCAAATGGTGAGAGGACTCCTGGGTAGCATGTCCTTCTCATTCACCACCTCAACACGTCTGATTTATTACAGGTTGGGGCTAACAAGGGCCAATGTGGTAGATGCAATTATTCCTCTCAACCAGTTAGATTTACTCTGGACTATGGCCAAGATCTTACCCTCCCCATACCATCCACTTTTCAATTTTTTTTTTCTATTTGTTGCAAAGGAACTAAAGTAACACTGAATGATTTGTTTGGATGGATTGTAAATAATAAGTTCTCCCCAGCTGTGTAATTGGAATCTATGCAAGGGCCATGTGTGGCCACCCTATGGCAAAGGGGTTTGGAAAATTTTACTTGCAGATACAAGACGGCCAAGAACCTTAACAATGAATGAAAATAAAATCAAGTTTATCTAAGCATTTGGGGGACAGGAAGAGGTATAAAAGAGGAGAGAAGGGAGAATTGGAAAGGACAAGAGAAAAGAAGAGGAAAATACAAAAGAAATGTCTGCCCCTCTATTTACAGTATTTAACATACTGCTGGTCTGTCTGCTCCTTCCCATCCAAGTCTGAGTCATTCCTTTTAGCCAGTTTTTGAGAGGAAATAATCATTTCTTCTTTGGACTATGGATTTCTTCTCTTTGAACCTTTAATTGAAATAGCTGTTTCTGCAGAACCCCCTTTCTGCCCCTCAGTCCATATACTCCTGGATCCTGCCCCTGGAATTCCTGTCATCCTTCTGTTCCTTCACTTCAGCCCATGCCCCCAGCCTTTTCTCACACACTGTGTACCTGCCACTTGATACCTACACCTGTCTGCACTGCAAACTTCCTCTCCTTCTTGCCAATGCTTTCACGCTGTGTCAGCTTATGTATGACTCCTTCCTAAGAAGGGAAGGCAGATAGACTGAGAAGACCATTATCTCCATGCCACACCCTAAAGAGGGAGGCAACACTCATGATAATAAGCCCACTTTAAAGGTGAAGATCCTCCTTATTAAAGTGCCTTGTTATTTTGCCAAGGGATGCATGCATATCCAACATCCAATCAGAGGAAAACAACCAAGTATAGTGTGGGTCATACACAGTGTCCCTTTCCTATAGGCAGATGATTATATAAGACAATTGACTTCGAATCAGTGCAGTATTTTGCAAAATATATGATTTAGCACAGATCTGTGGAAGGTCGTTTAGGCCCAGCTTTAAAGGTTCTGAAACTGAAAATGGTTTCCATATTTGCAGTAGAGTCCATCTCTTTGTCTACCTCAAACTTCGCCTAAGACCCCTTCACCAGTCAGAGGACATAACTCTTCTCTTCCTGCTCTAAGCGTCAGGCTTTTTGAGCCCAGACTTAATATTATTCTTGCTAATTAATAATCCACTTCATGATTCAGCTCATCTGCACAATAGAAATCTCTAAAAAAAATTTGAGCTCGACAAGTCATCAAGCTCGTAGACTTCTCTTTTGAGCTTGGGTTCACTTACCAGAAGTAATTTCCACTGAAGAAAAAGGGGAAATTTGGCTGTAAGATCTATTTGCTATAACGAATGTTAAATGCAGCTTTAAGAGCCAAGCATGATGTTTCAGTGCAGGCATTTAGGGACTAGTCCCCTGTTCCTAGGATGGTGCCTAGAAAGTTCAATGTTGACCTTGGAATCTGGGTCAACAGGAGACTGGAGCAGCAAGAGCAGTGTCTTTACTGGACTACCTGTTCTTCTCCACTCCATTATAAGCTCTTTAAGGGTAATAATATTTTATTCAAATTTATTACTCCACTTATTTAAAAAAATATTAGAACTCTACTATTTAAACTGTATGAAACCAGCCAGGCGTGGTGGCTCCCATCGGTATTCCCAGCACTTTGGGAGGCCAAGGCAGGAGGATCGCTTGAGCCCAGGAGTTCAAGACCAGTCTGGGCAACATAGTGGGCCCCTATCTCTAAAAGTAAAATAAAATAGAGTTTTATCCACGGGATTGTATAGAAGTCCATTCTCTGATCTAAAGGTAGGAAGACAAGACCGGTTAGTTGAACTAAAAGACTTTTAAACCGCTAACGATCATGATTTAACAGAACCTTGTTAAAAAAGGTATGTTCAAACTCTACTTCCATGCATTTTCTTTTCGTGTTCAATAATATTAGCATTTGAGGAATTGTTTAGCTCTGCAGGGGATATACAATCTTAGTACTGTAAGCTCCATAATTTGTAATTTCTTACCATATAAATATATACTTGCTTCCAGGTGCCGACTTGAAGATTGCTTCCCTGTAAACCCGGACTTGCATCCCAAGCACTTTAAAATTAATGACATACTGTTCCTCTTTCGTACCCCTGAATGTGCAAGGTAACTCAGTACTTACTGAACCAGTAATACTGTCTGGGACTTAGGTGGCTGGTACATTAGGTTGATGCAAAATTAATTGTGGTTTTTGCTATTGAAAGTAACAGAGTTTACTTCATCCCAACTTTGAGGGGACACCTAAAAAAAGACATCAGTTGGGTTGACACGTGGCTTCAGCTTTCTTCCCATTACTGTCATTTTGGAGGCGAGGTTCTCCTCAGGGATTTGAAGTGTTGTGTGGTCCCCTCACCATGTCAGCCTCACAGCACCCTTTATCCCAGTAGCAGAGATGGAAAATGCTAACTTGGCCGTACTTTTCGCCAGAATCTAACACTGGTGTGAAACAGAAGGAAGGACTTGCAAGGTAGGTATGGAAGGTCATATGGCCGGAGGTTTCATCCACCATCCACTATAACTGAGCAATTGTCATCCATTTCTGAGAGAGCAGGGGATTTAAGAAAAAGTGTTTTTCCTATTTATATTTGCGTGAGAGCTCTGGTTTGCAGGCAACAGACAATGCCACACATAACTTTGGAGAGAAATCAGAAGCTTCTGTGCTGGTTTGGGGTCACCCAGAGGTCAGCCAGAATGTAACCCCTTCCCTACCCCTTGGCATGAAATTTCATCAAAACTGTTCTGAGAATATTTTGAGGACTTATTCCGTAGACATCTGCACCAGACCTTAAGCCACTTTCAGCCGATTTCAGTGGAGTGCCACAGACTAGGATCCGGTTAGAACTAGACATTGTCAAGCAGGAAGTTAGACAGGCTTGTAAGGTCCTCCCACCGCCACCCTACCCCCTGCCATTTCAGTGTAAGAGCCTCTGGGACTAAATCTGGCCTTTGCAGTGGGATAGCCAAGACTTTTATTTTCTGACCCAGGGAGCAACAAACCTTATTTCCTGAGGTTCCCCAATAGTCTCCACCAATATCATAGTGGTCAACATTTATTACACAAAATATAAGGCATGATTTGTTTCCTGAGTGGCTCAGTATCCACAGATGATGAAAGAAGCAATCAGCTAAAATTAAAGCAGAGAAGCACACCCTTTGAGTATGGTAGAATATCTTAACATTTATCCTTGGGCTTCCCCCCTCCCCTTACAGGAGATCAAGTCAGGATTCCATATGTTCTTCGTCCCAGTGTGAATCCAGCAAAGGTCCACAGAGCAGTAAGGTAAGCAAGACACAGAGAGAGTCTATCTTCCTGTCACAACGTTGGCTCAAAAATAGTGCTATGGCGCATTTGAGCCCCTCCTTTGATAGAAGGTAACAGTGGAAGAATTCTGTGTGTGCATGCATATGTGTAAAAACACATTGTTTTGCCAAAAAAATGCAATATCTAAGTTGTTTTTTCAATTTTATATATTTTTCAATTTTTATATATTTTTTCAAAGTTTTATATCTGTGAATAATCAATATACAATCACAAATAAAATAAATCATGCATGTTATTTTGATACTTACAAAGTAATGAAGTAATTTTAGACTATCTCTTTTGCTAAAAAGTAAGTGCTCTTTTGCTAAAAAGTACATATGTCACAGGGAGAAGAGACAGCAGGTAATATAATTACATTACAAAATGTACTGTAATGCAGTGGTTTTCAAACTGTGTTCTCAGTTTCAATTTTATATGTTTTTATGCTTTACATTTCTAGTTAGAATTGTGTTCGAAGGAAAGTTGTCACTGAAAAAATCGTTTTTAAATCACCAGCATAGTGGAAAGAATAAACTTATATGGAAGCAAAAGTCAGACAGATTGTACTTGAACCCAAGTCCTTCTTTTAATATCTGATTAGCTTTAGAGCTGTCACTTAAACTGAGTTTCTGTTTCTGTTTCAGTAAAAAGGGAATAATAAAGATGAAGTTGCATGGTTGTGAATACAATTAGAGATCATGTCAACCAAGAACCAAGCCTGCATTAGGCATTTTTAATTACTCTCGTTACTATGCTGGCACCTCAACCACTAGAAGAATGTTGTGTTATGAATTCTCTATTTCTGGTTTTTTTCAAAAAAAATTTTAAGTATAATTTTAAAATTAATGCTTAGAAATGAAAATTCAACTGTCTGGAGAATTTACTCACCCAGTATATCTCATTTTCTTACAATGTCATAGAAATATTTTCTCTTTTCCTCCCATAATTCAGGGAAGCAAGCAAAGCATACATGACAGTGAGGTTAAAGGTCAGTATGAAATCACCTCTCTTCTTTATAATAAAGCAACTCCTTTGCAACAGGGCATTTAGGTGACAGAGTATTTTTATGAATATATATATTCCTCAATATATGAATGCATTATATATATTCATATATATTCATTATATATGTATATATAATATACACACACACACACATACATATACATATATACGTGTGTGTGTGTATATATATGCAAAGAATATACATATTCTTTTTGGAACCAAATGTTGAGGTGCTATAGGATTCAGTAGCCTAAATGGCAGAATTTTCATTATGATGATGCCTTCTTAAATACTAATTATAGATTTTAAGAATCCAGAATATTACCGAACTTCTTAGTCTCCAGCCATTTTTCTAAAACTTATACTGCATTTATGAACCATTCTGTATGTGTAAGATTTGTGAATAAATACCTTGTGTGAGCTGTTATGTATAGTATAGAAGCTTTTGCAATATGATCAAAATAAGCTTTTTCTATTTTTTCAGTGATCCAGGATTCAATTTTTTACTTTTTTTTGTCCTTTGCCCCGACTGAAGTTCTCTGCGTTAAAAAAAAAAAGGAAGAAGAAAAAAATAATGTGTTGCTTTTGCTATTTTCTTGTCTGCCTTCTGTTTTACATTCCATAAAAATTTGGAATTCCAAGTATTGCAAATTCCATGACAGCTCTTTTTTTTTTTTTTTTTTTTTTTTTTTTTTGAGACAGAGTCTCACTGTGTCCCCCAGGCTGGAGTGCAGTGGTGCCATCTCAGCTCACTGCAACCTCTGCCTCCCGGGTTCAACCAATTCTCCTGCCTCAGCCTCCCAGTAGCTGCTGGGATTACAGGTGCCCACCACCACACCAGCTACTTTTTTGTATTTTGTTGTTGTTTTGTTTTTGTTTTTTTTTTTGTTTGTTTTGTTTTGAGGCAGTCTGGCTCTGTCGCCCAGGCTGGAGTGCAGTGGCCAGATCTCATCACTGCAAGCTCCGTACCTCCAATTCAGCGCCAATTCTCCTGCCTCAGCCTCCAGCTGGGACTTCTGACTCCCACGCCACCTTGCCGGCTTATTTTTTTGTATATTTTTAGTAGAGGCGGGGTTTCACCGTGTTAGCCAGGATCTCGATCTCCTGACCTGCGTGATCCACCGTCTCGGCCTCCCAAAGTGCTGGGATTACAGGCTTAGACCACCCGGCCTTGACCCTCACTTTTTGTAATTTTTAGTAGAGGCGGGGTTTCCTGCATTGGCCAGGCTGATCTCAGCTCCCGCGACCTCAAGTGATCCACCTGCCTTGGCCTCCCAAAGTGCTGGGATTACAGGCGTGAGCCACCGCGCCTGGCCTCATGATAGTTCATTAATTTCTCGAATAGGTGAACAAACAGATGTCACGGTGGGAGAACAACAGCCAGTGGACAAAAAACACCCTGGAAGTGCCAATTTACCAGAAGCCCAGCCGCCTATCCTTGTCACTGCTCACGAGGACGGACACCTCCGCTTGTGGACTCTGGAGGTAATGGAACCCAGCAAGTCTGGGAATAGGAAAGAATGGGAAAGATAAAAAGAATCATTAAATGAATCTTAACGTTCTTCCATATGGCATCCAATTCTAATGTTCTTTCAACTTTCTAGCCAAATTGCTGATTTTGCAGCCTGTTTATTGATAATGCCACCCAAACTTTACGAGAGAAGGGTTTTGTAACTCCAAAGATCAAATCATCAAAACTGCTAACTTAGCTATTTCAAACCTCTCCCTCTTTTTGGAAGCCCTTCTACTTCTCCATCAAACACATTACAGATAGATACCCACACTGGGATAGATACCTGCACACAGATAGATACCCGTATTGAGAGAAGAATGTTCAACCAGTCATGCAAGCCTCACAGTCAGGAATTTCTGGGAAGGTCTTCACCTTTGGCACACTGCTTCAGTCTCATCCCTTATGTCCCTAATAGAAGCAGGAAAGATGAATCCGGCATGAAGATTTACTAGAAAAATCTATTGAGTCTGCTTGTAATTCTTTTACTTGGGGGGAAGAGGGCATTAGTTTTTGTTTTCTTTTGTTTTGTTTTTGAGACGGAGTCTCTCTCTGTTGCCCAGGCTGGAGTGCAGGGGCGTGATCTCGGCTCACCGCAACCTCCACCTCCTGGGTTCAAGCAATTCTTCTGCCTAAGCCTCCCGAGTAGCTGGGGCAATAGGCAGGTGCCACCACACCCGGCTAATTTTTGTATTTTTAGTAGAGACAGGGTTTCACCATGTTGGGCAGGCTGGTCTCAAACTCCTGACCTCGCGATCCGCCAGCCTCGGCCTCCCAAAGTGCTCGGATTACAGGTGTGAGCCACTGTACCCGGCCGAGGGCATTAGTTTTGATGGGTTCATGCATTCAAAATATTCAAATCTTTCTTTTAAATTGAGCTATGAATATATGCCACTAAATATCTTATTGGATATTTAAATAATATTAGAGGATATTACTTGTGTATTAGAGTAAAAGAATACAAGAACACTGAAATGTTGAGTGTACAATAAGTTCTTAGTTTACCAGACAGTTGAAAGAAGGTATTGCATCGTATTGAGTGTCCTTCAACATTTTACAAAGAAAAATATCACTTTCATTTACCAGAAGATTTAAAATGATTTAGGGTGAAATTAAGAGGACAGAAGATGATGAAAGGAATGATCCTGAGTAGCCTGAGGATGATGACAATGAAATCCTTAGAAAAGCAGAGGAGGTGACCTCGCTTGTGATAAGGCTCCTTCCTACAGAGAAACTCAGAAAACACAACTGTTTTATATGGCAGATAATGGGATCCAACAACACAGAACTGCATGGCTTTCTGCCAGATAAAACTCTAAGTCTACCAGTAGATCCTAACTTATTCGTGAAAACAACCCTGGTTTGAAAATACAAAGTATTCTAACAATAACTTCCCTTGAGATGATCTTGGTATTAGAACAATGCCCCCTTTTATTTTTCTAATACAGAAATGAAAGAGTAAAGGAAATAGGAGAAGAGATTATGTCCAAGCAGTCTAAGGAAAGGAGTAGCATATTTGAACTCTTCATAAGCTTTGAAGTTGATGATGTTTATTCTCTAAGCAAGATAATATGTGTGAAAGTCTTTCCCAGTGCTGGCTTATACTGAGCACTGAAAAAACTGTTTGAATTTAAATCTCTTAACAATTCTTTGTCTTGCACCGATATTAAAAAATAAATATTTCTGAAAAGGCAAATATTTGTTTAAAACAACTGACATATACTTAAGTGTATCTCCCTTCTGAAAAGAATGTCTAAAAAGAAAATATGTCAATGCCTGCTTGAGTTAAATTTAAAAAGAAGAAATAAAAAGAAAATATGTAATTGGAAAGTCTGAGGAACTGCATAAAAAGGGTCATGGGGTATGCAAAAACAACCCCAACTGTACACACAGTCTATAATACTCAGAGTCTAGATCCTTCTAATTAACAGTTGTTCACACCTTTAGAATATTTATTTTTAAGGAAATAAGTCCCTATGGATAGTTTCAAATGATTTTCATTACAAACAGGGGGATCGTGGTTCAGTAGTAGAGAGAACTCTTGAGATGCATTATTTACATAGAAAAATCAATTTCAATATTAAGATTTTATAAGATTTACTAGCATAGAAAAAGTTTTATTTACATTTTACTTTATTTAGGGAAGACTACTGAAAGATATGCTACCTTTCACAAAACATTCTGCCATTTCTCTGACATCGCTGTATACTGATTCATGTACGAGGATACTACTGGCTGGAAATGTGGGTGAGTCATTATTACTCTTATATATCCAGCCACAGGCATCTTAATAATTTACATGATACAAAAAATGACTTTAGGAAAAATACATGGTATATATTGAGACAAAAGAGAGACTAAGAGGTATGCTCAAGCCTGAGAAAGTGTTATGAATAGCCTGCTGAATAAATAGAATAAATGAGTGTCAGGAGAACCTGTTTCATTCCTAGCTCTCCATTTAGAGCAAGGCATTGCCTTCTTCTGTGTTTAAAATGGGTATGTGTCTACCCATCTGTGCAGCTTACTTTTTTGGAAAAAAATATAAAGTTTTAATTTTTAACATTGAAAGTGTATGTTGCATTAATCTTAATTATTAAAGGAAGTCGTGCCATAAATTAGAGAAAAAAAATGAATGATTTTTTCTCAGTAGGGGACTTTTTTATATTTATTATAATTAATATGGTCAGTCTTACTTCTTTCATCTAACAAAATTCTTTTTTACATTCTTCCTTTATGCTTGTCTTCTGTCGTTTGAATTAATCCTAAATTTTCTTTGCTTTCCTCTCTCCTATACTTTGAAAGATTGTGTGTATGTGAATGCACATGCATGTGTAAAAACAGTTTTTTATTTTACCAGCGTTTATCTTTAAGTTTTTCAAAACAATCAGTTAGAATTAAACAGCATATTGTCAGTTAAAACAAAAAGCTTAGCCCCCTTTCACTTTCTCTTTTCTCCATATCTACCCCTTTGCTTATTTTTTTGCTAATGCAATTGTAAGATTTGCATCTAGATTAGATCTGCTTAAATGCTTACATTTCAAATTTACTTATTTTTCATACTTAAGTTTTCATATTCTCTTTTATAAACATTTTTCTCATTTCAAAATTTGTTTTAATTTTTTTTTTTTTTTTTCAGTTTGAGACAGAGTCTATCTCTGTTGCCCAGACTGGAGTGCAGTAGTGCAATCCTGGCTCACTGCAACCCCCATCTCCTAGATTCAAGCGATTCTCCTGCCTCAGCCTCCCGAGTAGCTGGGATTACAGGCATGTACCACCACGCCCAGCTAATTTTTGTATTTTTAGTAGAGATGGGGTTTCGCCATGTTGGCCAGGCTGATCTTGAACTCCTGACCTCAAGTGATCCGCCTGCCTCAGCCTCCCAAAGTGTTGAGATTACAGACATGAGCCACCATGCCAGCCTCAAAATTTATTTCATAAAAAAGTTACAACAAACCATTTCGTACTGTCAATTGAGTCATCTGGACCTTGTTGAAAATAATTGTCTACATTTGTCTATAGTATTATAAATAAATTTTAAGGTTTTTTAAAAAGGTATTTAAGGTATTTAATTTAAGGTATTTAAGGTTATCCCTGTTTTTCCTGGAGTTTTTTGGTGTTTGTTTTTGCTTACCACCAATCCTTTTACATTCTGATATTCTTACACTTCTGATTTTCACTTATCTGTAAAATTTATATAGACACTAATTCTTTTACAGAAAACTTGTAGAGAAAGCTAAGATCAAATTTTGTTTCTTTCTAAAAACAGCCTGCTTATTCTTGCATTAACTTTGCCTACTATGTGGCAAGCCTTTTCTGACAAATACAGAGAATTAAAATTCGAAACTGTCTATAGAATTCCCAGCACGGACCTCTATTAGGGTTAGTCCTCTCTTTGCCTATGCGTAGGATACTTTACTATTATATAGCTCATTCTCATCCTGAAATTTGTGGTTTCTGCTTGTGATCCAAAAAATAGAGTGGGTTCGGGATCCAATCTGTCCTCATCTACATTATAACTAAAGTAGACTGCTCCTAGATTCTGCTATTAGGCTTTCTTTTTCTCTGCCTCAGTAGATGTTAAAAGAACTTCTTTGAAGTCTGCTATCTATTCACTAGATTAAATCGGATATCCTTAGGCATCATTACATCATTAGTTGTTGCCTTTAAAAAAAAAAAAAAAAGACAGAGAGACAAGGTCTGACTGTGGCCCAGGCTGGAGTGCAGTGGTGTGCTCATAGTTCACTGTAACTGCCAACTCCTGGGTGCAAGTGATCCTTCCACCTCAGCCTCCTCAGCAGCTGAGACTACAGGTGTATTCTTTTTTTTTTTTTTTTTTCCCCTGTAGAGACAGGTCTTACTTCTTTTTCTATCTTCCTAAAGTAGAAGCTTAGATTGTTGATTTTAGATCTTTCTTCCTTTCTAATATATGCACTGAATGCTATAAATTTCCATGTGAGCAATGCTCTCGCTGCATACCACAAACTTTGATAAATTGCAATTTCACTTTTTTCTTTTTTAATTAAGACAGAGTCTTGCTCTATTGCCCAGGTTGGAGTGCAGTGGCACATTCTCGGCTCACTGCAATCTTCGCCTCCCAAGTTCAAGCAATTTTCCAACCTCAGCCTCCCAAGTAGCTGGGATTACAGGCACCTGATACCATGACTGGCTAATTTTTGTATTTTTAGTAGAGACAGGGTTTCACCATGTTGGCCAGGCTGGTTTCGAACTCCTGACCTCAGGTGATCCACCTACCTCAGCCTCCCAACGTGCTGTGATTACAGGAATGAGCCACCATGCCTGGTCTCACCTTTATTTAATAAAAAATACTTTTAAATTTCCCTTGAGATTTATTCTTTGACCCAAAGAATTTAGAAATATTCTACCTAATCTCCAAGTACTTTGGGATTTTCCAGTTGTCTTTCTGTTACTGGTTTCTACTGGCCTGAAAACATACATTGTATGATGTCTCTTCTTTTAAAGTTGTTCAGGTGCGTTCTGTCGCCCAGAACATGGTCTATCTTGAGGAATGTCTACATGATTTTCAGAAGAATGTGTGTTCTGAATGTGTGTGTATGAAGTAATCCACAGATGTCAATTATATTCAGTTTATCGATGGTGCCATTGATTTTAACTATATCGTTAATGATTTTCTACCTGCTTGGCCTGCCCATTTTTGATAGAGGGATGTTGAAGTCTCCAACTATAATAATGGATTCATTTATCTCAACTTTCTGTCCTATAAGTATTTTGATATCTATTATTAGGGGCATATACATTAAGGATGGTCAAATCTTCTTGGAGAAATGACCCTTTTATCATTAAGTAATGCCCTCTGTTTATCCCTGGTAAGTTTTATCACTGAAGTCTGCTCTGTCTGAAATTAATACAGCTACACTTGCTTGCTTTTGATTAGTGTTAGTGTGGTATATCTTTTTCTATTCCTTTGCTTTTAATCTATATGTATCCATATTTAAAGTAGGTTTTTTATACACAACATATAGTTGGGTCATGTTTTTAAATTCACTCTGACACTCTCTTTGTCTTAATTGGTGTATTTAGATCGTTGGCATCTAAAGTAATTGATTATTGACACAATTGAATTAGTATCTACCATATTTGTTACTATTCTTAATTTGTTGCCCTGGCTCTTTATTCCTGTTTCTGTCTTCCAGTCTTTTTCTGCCTTTTGAGGTTTTAACTGAGCATTTTGTGTGAATCTATTTTCTTTCCTTTCTTAGCATATTTATTATACTTCCTTTTAAACTTTTTTTTAGTGGTTGCCCTAGAGTTTATAATGTATATTCACAATTAGCCTGTGCCTATTTTCAAATAACATTATGCCACTTTGTATCTTATAATACCAAAGTATTCCTAATGTCTTTTATCTCCTGTATAATTACTATCATTCATTTCAAGCATTTATGAGTTATAATTATCAAATACATTGTTGCTGTCATTATTTTTAACAAACCATTATCTGGTAGATCAATTAAGATTAACAAAAATAAAAGTTTTTATTTTATCTTCACTTATTCCTTGTCTTATGTTCTTACTTTCTTTACGTAGATCTGAGTTTTTTTTACTTATATCATTTTTCTTTTTTCTGAACAACTTCTTTTAACACTTCTTGAAAGGCAGGCCTATTAGTGACAAATTCTCTCAATTTTTGTCTGAGAAAGTCTTTATTTCTCCTTTACTTTTGAAGGTTAATTTTGCAAAGTACAGAATTATAGGTTGGTCAATTTTTTCTCTCAACATGTTAAATATTTCATTCCACTCTTCTTGCTTGCATTGCTTCTGATAAGAAGTTTGATGTCATTCTTATGTTTGTGCTCATTTTTTTTTCTCCATGTGGCTTCTTTCAAGACTCTTTTTTATACCTTTGTTTTCCTGCAGTGTAAATAGTTTAAATGTTGAGGTGTAGTCATTGTTGCTCTTTGATATGTAATTTTTGAAACTATCATTTAAATTGCAGGCTGAATATCTCTGTAAGAGTTTGGATTCTGTTTGGTGGTATATTCATTTCCATTACCCTGATCTCTAAAAGAACTCTAAGTGGGTGAAGCAATCTCATTAAGACTTACCAAGACAGAAACAAAATAATTTCTACACATAAAAATGAATATGGGCCAGGTGTGGAGGCCCATGCCTGTAATCCCAGCACTTTAGGAGGCCAAGGCAGGTGGATCGTCTGAGGTCAGGAGTTCAAGACCAGTCTGTCCAACATGGTGAAACCCGTCTCTACTAAAAATACAAACAAACAAACAAAAAATTAGCCAGGCATGGTGGCAGGCATCTGTAATCCCAGCTACTCAGGAGGCTGAGGCAGGAGAATTGCTTGAACTTAAGAGGCAGAGGTTGCAGTGGGCCAAGACCATGCCTTTGCACTCCATTTTGGGCTACAGAGTTAGGCTCTGTCTCAAAAAAAAAAATACGTAAATAAAAATGAATATGAAATTTCTACTTTCATTTCTGTTTTCTCAGATTCTGTTTCATTCAGCATTATAAATGCCTAAATCAAAATAACTTTTGGATAGTATTGATTCAGATAACATGATATGTAATTAAAGATTCCAATGTTTAAATTTTATACAGAAGGACATGTTATCCTTTGCAATATTAGCTCTTTCCTGGATCCACCTCATGATGAAAAGGTAAGAACTTCAGTTCTCCACTTTAATTTATGAGTCAGCACATATTTATTGAGCATTTTTCTGTGCTAGACACCATAAAGGATAGAAGTAAAAGACTCTCTGTTGTCAAGGCACATACACTGTTGAAATTTGAGCTACATGACAAATAGCAATGGTCTGCTGGTGAAAAAGGACGAAGAAGTGAGTGCGGGAGAGGGAGTATGCCAGCCACTGGTCACTTCGCATCTTCTTCATGTTTTGACTTATTTGTGAGAATTTATATAGCAACCCAGAGTTAGAAAGAGTTCATAGATTATATAGTCCTCCACAGTCAGTTTCTATATCTTATTCTTTATAAGATATTCCATGACCTTCCTTGCAAATCTAGGGCAGAACCATTTAAGAATTTTTTTCTTATTTCTAGTCTAAATTCTCCCTAACATTAAAGCACATTTTATCCTATTTTTTAAAATATTATAGCAAGGAACAGCTATTTTAGCATAGCCCTATTTTTCTTTAACACATCAGATCAAAAGCTAAATATTAGCTTAAATAGATACATTTCATTTTTGGATCACAAGTATTAACAAGGGGTTTATGTTTATTAGGATTTGATTCCTTGCAGAGTGTCTCAGAATAGTTATTGTTTCAAATATTGTTTCATTTGATTAACAGAGTTTTCTTTTTGTTTCAGAGAATCTATTCTAACTCTTTTAAGGTTTCGGTATTCAACTTTAGTTTGACTATCTCCACCTGCAGAGGGTAAATCAGAGAATAGCTTGCCTAGGGTCACGTAGACAGTGATGAAGTCAGGGCCAGGACCAGGGTTCTGCTTGCTAGTCCAATATTCTTTCCGTATATAATACTTATGCTATCAAACGAAAAACAATAAGGTTCAAACAACTTGGGAAACATGAAGTTTCATTTACCAGTAACTATAAATCGCTTATAATCAACGCATGCTGTAAGCTGAACAAAAACAAACTGTATGCTTAAACCATATATAGGTGAAAAGTTGTGTAATTGTTTTATCCTACTGTTGATGATTATTGTTGTATTATTAATTTCAACAGATAAAATATCATCCAAAGCCTACAGTTTTGCAAATGGAATTGCTATAAACTAGCAACCGAGATCTTTCAAAATTTAGAGAAAATCTTCAAAACAAAGTTATAGAATATTGAGTTACAATAATAGTAGAAATAATTTTAAAACATTTTCACAAATTTAAAATTAGAGAATCTTTAGTAACTTATTTTAAGTTCTTTCGTATTCAACTTCATTTCAACCTTTTCTGTACTCAGACAATGGGATCATGCCATTTGTACATGGCTGCCTATTTATAAATATACAACAGAACCATAGAACCTGGCTATAAAATGCCTCATTATTACATAGATCAACATATACCAATGCTTAAACCAGGTCCGGCTATAGATTACAACTGCAGTGAACACCTAAAAGGTCAGTCTAGAAAAAAAGGTCAATCTTGTTCTCTCCCGATATTACTGATAAAAAAAGAAGCTCCATGGTATACAGATATTCTAAAAGATAAGATAGTCAAAACCTCTCCACAGAAAGAGAGACCACACATATAATTACATATATACACACATACAGAAAGGACAATCTTAGTTTCTAATTGCAGGTTTCAATGCGTCACAGGGTCATGAAATCATCAAATTAGTCGTAACCAGTATTTTTATAAAAATAGAAGAGAATGGAATGCAATGCAGTAGAACAGAATAGATCATATTGATGTACATTTCACATAGGTGAAGTATCCTTTCATGAAACTTGTTTCAGACATATGTGTAAGTATATGTATATATTCACTGGGTCATGAAGCAAAATGTGTATCTTACTATAAATACAGTCTGTGTTAGAGAACGCCATCCTAAGGCAGAGAAAGAAACCTTGGATGACCAGATATTCTTGAATAGCTTTGAGATAATAAGAAATAGGTCAGGCACAGTGGCTCACACCTGTAATCCTAGCACTCTGGGAGGCTGAGGCAGGCAGATCACAAGGTCAAGAAATTGAGACCATCCTGGCCAACATGGTGAAGCCCCGTCTCTACTAAAAATACAAAAAAAAGAGAAAATTAGCTGGGCATGGTGGCACATGCCTGTAGTCACAGCTACTTGGGAGGCTGAGGCAGGAGAATCACTTGAACCCAGGAGGCAGAGGTTGCAGTGAGCCGAGATCGCGCCACTGCACGGCAGCCTGGCAACAGAGCGAGACTCCGTCTCAAAAGAAAAAAAAAAAGAAATGGGAGAGTCCAGATTTTACTTTGGCTCTCTAAAAACCACCAGAGGGAATTCAGTCAGAAGGTCTGCAAATTTAGGAGGAATTGTGCCTAGCCTTTGTTAAAGCCTAAATGAATAGAAGAGTCATAGGAGAACTCTAAACTGCCAGGACTGTCATCACATCACACTTCTAGGTAAATGACCCAGGACAAAGTAAGGTGTTAGTCCAGGCTTATCAGTGATAAAGAGGGAATATATTCACAGGGGGTGTGACTGCAGAGCAAACTCTCCAGTTAACAACTCTAGTTCACACAATTTGGAATGTCTCCCGAGGCCCATGAGAGGCCCTAAACTTGAGTATAACCACACCCTGAAGAAATATAAAAAATCAAGCCTCATGACTTTTTTCTTTTCTACTCCTGTGACAGATGATTCATGATGTTTTTGAAAGAGAATGAGCTGAGTTTTATTCTTTTCATTAATTACTTATAGCCTATATCTCCTATCCCACACTCCCCCAAAAAGAACAAAACAGCCAGTTCTATCTCTAGACAAAATCTGAACATAGGAAGTCTTTTTGCCAATCTCCCCTTTAGCTTTTACCTTCCAGCTCTGTTTCCTTCTATTCTTGATTATATTTACTTTCAGTCCCCCTCCAACCTTCTCCTAAAGCATGTCTTTCCTCTAGTCATCTGCTCATCATCAATTAAATGAATTGCTAATTCTCAGTTACATGATAAATTGCCAGAGACATAAGATACTTCCTCTCCCAGGGAGATGTATGAATTAATAAGTCTTTAAAAACAGGACTTCTGGTACCCCAACAAGCAAGAGAAGAGCTAATTGAGGCAAGGACTTAATCATCTAGCACAGATGTCTACATCATCCACTCATAAGCCTCGCTCAATGAAAAATGCTTTTGTTCAAGATTACATTTTGACTAGCATGTACTTATTCCAAGGAATATGCCTTGTTGTTGCTATCTAGAAATTCAAGCAGCTGCTTTCCTGGCGTGCGCATTCTTTGGAAATTATTCAAGTAATCTATGTAGAAGAAAAACAAGTGGTAATTACTGCCTCCATCGATGGCTCAGTAAGGTAGGCCAAGATGGCATCATATTGTGAATTCAGTACTGTGAGCATGAAAGGTAAAGGTTTTAAACTAAAGTTGAAGTCTATAGTTCAAATGCAATCTTGGTAAACTGATTTAAATAAATAAGTAAATAGATGACACAAAAGGACTTTGAAAAGATGGCCACTGATTTGGAGTTCTCTTTCATGACCAAGGAAATGTGATGTCATGTTCATCGATGTTAAAAGGTATCACAAATGCTTTTGATAAAAGTGAAGCTTTTTTTTGTAGAATTATTTCAAAGAATTAAGCAAGATAGGTATCTCAGAGAGTTAAATCCAAGTCACAGAGGGGGACTCAGAATCAGAAGTCATAGAAAAGTCATAGAAAAGAGAGCAACTGATGCTGAGAAAACTGGGTAAGCTCATTATTTCATTGACACTGTGATGGATTTTGCAAAGCCTATTGTTTTCAGTTACCTAGATAATGCTAAGTACCTATACACAAAATGCTAAAGACACACACACATACAAAGAGAAAGAAAGGAAATATCATGGCATTTCTAGAAACAAATTTCTACATATTGAAATGTCTTAAAATCATGGTAATGAATTATCCCCTTAAAAGAATGAAGTTAGGTAAGATTAAGAGAGGTAGAGAGGCTTTGAAGTACATTAGAGAATTTAAATGTAATCAAAACAAAAAGGAAGGAATATTTTATGTTGCATAAAAGCTGCTGGACTGAAATTCAAGAGAGCCTAGCTAACTGTGTGGGCTTGAGGCTAGAGAGTTAGACAGGCCAAAGTCATACAGTGTCCAGGAGGCACTGATAAGAATGTGGATCTTTGCCCTGAAAGAAATAGCCTCTGCACAGAATTTTACGTGGGGGAGTAATATGACCTGATTTATATTTTTGGAAGGTAATGGGTGGGGAATAGATTGCAGGGCAACAAAAGTGGGAGCAAAGAGATCAGTTTAAAGTCCAGGGTGAATGTAATGGCTTGGATTAGAGGAGCGGTAACAGTCTGGAAATAAGTGGTTTAGATTTGATGATAGCTATCCAGGAGGTAAAATCAAGAAGACACGAACTTTAATTCAAAGGGGAGCTAAGTGATAAATGTCAAGAATGACACCTGGTTTATGCAACTAGGTGAATGTTAGAACCACTCATTAAGCTACAGGGCTCTAAAAGAGGAAAATGTTTAGAATGTGGAAGGATAAAGAGCTTTAGAATGTTGAACTCAAGGTGAATCTTTAGGAGTAAGGTCCTATTTGGAGGCAAAAGGTTAGAGTTACTTCCTCTGTAAGAAAGGACATCTGGGCTGAGCGTCGTGGCTCACGCCTGTAATCCTAGCACTTTGGGAGGCCAAGGCGGGTGGATCACAAGGTCAGGAGTTGGAGACCAGCCTGACCAACATGGTGAAACCCTGTCTCTACTAAAAATACAAAAATTAGCCGGGCGTGGTGGCATGTGCCTGTAATCCCAGCTACTTGGGAGGCTGAGGCAGGAGAATCACTTGAACCTGGGAGGCGGAGATTGTAGTGAGCCGAGATCGCGTCACTGCACTCCAGTTCAGGCGACAGAGCGAGACTCCGTCTCAAAAAAAAAAAAGAAAAAAAAAAAAAAAGAAAGGACATCTGCTGTTTTATTTGCAGGAAAGAGTAAGAACATTAAATGTCATTATTATAGATGTTTTTAACAACTCAGTCCCTTGGTCTCTGCTCCAGCTTATTTTCAGCTGCCTGTAAGCAGAAGTGTTCATTTGAGTTTGTAACACACACACAGACGCACACACACGGCACAACCACATATGTACACGCCACTGTTGTTGTAAGGTATTCCTTGCCTGTCTTGGTCTGTTCAGGCAGCTGTAACAAAATACCTTAGACTGGGTGATTTACAAACAGCAGAAATATATTGCTCACTGTTCTGAAGTCTGGGATGGCCAAGATGAAGGTGCTGGCAGATTCAGAGTCTGCTGAGGGCTTGCTCTCTGCTTCATAAATGACGCCCTCTAGCTGTGTCCTTACATGGCGGAAGAGGCAGACAAGCTCCCTTGGGCCTCTTTTTAAAAGACACTAATTCCATTCGTGAAGGCTGAGTCCTTGTGACCTAAGCATGTCCCATTTCACATCAATATCACCACTTTGGGGATTAAGTTTCAACATATGAATTTGGCAGGGGAACAAAAACATTCACGCCATAGCACTGCTCACTCCAGTTATCCTTGGCATGGAGAAATTAATTTTATGGTTTCTTACAGTGAAAATCTCCCTAGATACTCAGTTCAGAGCGCCTAGATCCCAGCCATGTCCCTTTGCTAATACTCGCTGCCACTCTCTAAAGACTTAGGCAGTTTCAACGTTCTAAATCTTGTTTGTCAAAAAGATTAGATTTTAAAATATGAAACAAACATAACTGCGGCTGAACTCTGGGATACAGGACGGGGGATCCGTCTTTGGACAAAAGTTCAGCGAGGCAAAGTGGGGCTCAAGGTAGCTAAGGTTCTATATCTGAGGCCCAGGAAATCAAGCTGAGAAGCAGGATCAGTTATGTGGGAGAGCTCCATGCATAGCAGGAAACACTGAAACAAGGAGACTACAGTCTCTTCAGTCCTGCCTAAAGCAGAATAAATTTAGAATTGTTCTGAAGTTAGTCCCTCACCCTTCTAACTTTTACTATTAAAGGGCTGGTCTATTTCTCTTTGGTAAAGGCTCTGGCCAGACCACGACATTTTTATAGGGCTGGAAAATTAATACATGGAAGGGATAGAAGATGCTCATGTTAATCAGGACACTGTCAAGTGGCAGAAGTCCCAAACAGATACCTCTGTTTCTGCCTCCTTCTCAGCATCTACCTCTCTGAGGTGGGAGGCTATTCAGACTTTGCAGAATCTACTCTTAGTTTCTTTAGCTTGCCTGCCTCCTCCTCCTTTTAGGTCATTGCTGCAGAGCTCATGATGATTAATTCCATCATTTGCCACTCTGAGGTTGAAATCAAGAAATAGAAGGAAGAACTTCCAAATAATATTTTATGTACTCATATGGCCTAGGCACACTCCAGCTAATAATACTCTGTATTACTTTCAACCACATGGGCTATTTAGAGGGGCCTCTTGGAATGAAGTGATAGTGAAACAAGGCATATGGATAACGAGTCACTTCTCTTGCTGTCCTATTTCAGAATTCAGTTGTAAACATTAGCAGGGTATTTGCACAATAGTAGCACTTGTGGATGGAGGTTGAGGAGAATTTGATAGTAGTAAAAGCATCATGAGATCTCTCCTCCCTGAAGTTCGGTTGATGCTGATTTGAAAAGTAACCAGCTGAGACACAGCCCATTCTAAGACCTAATTCAACGAATACACTGTTAGTCAACAAGGGTTCTGATTAGCTTGAATGGGCAGTGTTGTTTTCCCAAAAGAAAATAGAAAGAGAGCAAATGTGGTGTACATACACCATGGAATGCTAAGCAGCCATAAAAGAGAACGAGATCATGTCTTTTGCAGGGACATGGATGGAGCTAGAGGCCATTACCCTTAGCAACCAAATGCAGTTTTATTATCCTGAAATAACACTGCCCATTTGTTTTCTGGCTTTGACAAGTGGGTGTCATAAGTACAGATTCAAACTAATATTTCCCAAAAAGTTTGCAGACTACAGTCTAACTGATAAAAATGTTGGCCAGAGGCTGGACACAGTGGCTCACACCTATTAATCCCAGCATTTTGGGAGGCCGAGGCGGGTGGATCACAAGGTCAGGAGATCGAGACCATTCTGGCTAACACAGTGAAACCCTAGCTCTACTAAAAATACAAAAAAAAAAAAAAGATTAGCCGGGCGTGGTGGTGGGCACCTGTAGTCCCAGCTACTCCGGAGACTGAGGCAGGAGAATGGCGTGAACCCAGGAGGTGGAGCTTGCAGTGAGCCGAGATTGCGCCACTGCACTCCAGCCTGGGTGACAGAGCAAGACTCCGTCTCAAAAAAAAATGTTGGCCAGACATGGTGGCTCATGCCTATAATCCCAGCACTTTGGGAGGCCAAGGCGGGTAGATCATGTAAGATCAGGAGTTCGAGACCAGCCTGGCCAACGTGGTGAAACCCCATCTCTACTAAAAATACAAGAATTAGCCAAGTATGGTGGTGGGCTTCTGTAATCTCAGCTACTTGGGAGGCTGAGGCAGGAGAATCACTTGAACCCAGGAGGCAGAGGTTGCAGTGAGCCGAGATCGTGCCATTGCACTCCGGCCTGGGTGACAAGAGCAAAACTCCATCTCAAAAAAAAAGTTTACATTTTAATTAGCTCCACAGTATTTAATAGACAGGGTGTTGAACTCAAGTAAGAAATCCTTGATGGACCAGCACAAATTTACATAAATGATCTAATGAACAGAATAACTTTGATCGAATTTTCAAGTTACTTTTTCCTCCCTTCCTTTTCCTTCCCTCAGGCTCTGGCATGCCCTCAACGGACATTATTGTGGCTATTTTGGACAGCGAAGGCTCTTTGAATTATCACAGACAAGTGATTTCATTTTGCCTTGTGATGTTACTGAATATCCCATTGAAATAAAAGAAGAAAGCAAGTTCACAGAGAAGCAAAAATATGAATATCCTCTGATATTTGACCGGGAAAAGTAAGACCATTAGCTCTTCTTTAGATAAGCGTACAAGAATCAAACTGTTGAGATGCTGTGGCACTGTCCTTGAGATGGAGGATTCAAGGCAAGAGGCCCAGAACTTTTCAATAATTTTGTAATCCAGTGGAAGGCAGATGTATTGTTTCTAAACAAAGCTATAATTCGTAGTACTTCTGGGAACATTTGATTCTTAAGATAGTAACAGAAGGGCAAATAGGATTTAACCAAAGAAGACCAAAGGTGCAATAACTTAGTGGGGGTAATCTGACCATGCTTAAAGGCATAGGGGTGGAAGGATAGAGCACAGAATGTGAGAGAGAAGCTATTTTCCGCTTTTGCAATCTTCAATCCTGGTTTTAGATGTGGTTAGGCCTTTGTCACAATGGAAGAGTTCAGTACTCTAAGTTTTCAGTATCAGCAGAGCTTAGCCCTAGACGGTGAATGTCAAAACGTCTAGCCCTCAGTGGACCAGACCTGCCTGGACTGGTTACACCTCACAGACCAGCACTAAGGGAGCCAAGGAAGATGAGTCCAAATGGAAAGCATCAGAGAGGGATGTCAAAGCTAAAGTCCTTTAGAGAAATCCCAAGTGCACTCAAGGCTGGAAAGACCCAAGGTCATTACCTAATTCAAAAGATGGTAGAAGGGTTCTAAATAGGAATTGAAGCTAAAAATCAGAAGCCACACAGGATTTGGATCAAAGCAGGAACAACTTGAAAACAATCAAGAAGGGTTCCAGGTGATCCCTTCAGAGTGTGCAAGGACTACTTTGGCTGGCCAGTAAGGAGTACTGGAGAAGAGGCTGGCTAAGATGGAAGAGGTGGTGTAGTAAGCCAAGCTTCAAGATGTAGCAAAGTTTACCAAGCAAAGTTGCTCAGTTTTACTTTGGGCAATTGCTTAGCCTTGAATGTTCATATATCCCAGTACTTAAGACAGGATTCCAATTTGTCCATATGTGTCTTCTTCCCTATACTGTGAGTTCCTTGAAGACTAGGACCTTGTTTTATACATCTTTGTATACAACAGTTCATAGCTCAGTGCTCACCACACAGCAGGCACTCAAAAGACATTTGTGGAACTAATAAAGAATGACTAATGGAGAATATCACAAGCAGAGGGAGCAGATGTGAATGGTAGACACAGAAGCATGAAAGGGCATGGTATATACAGGATAGCTTTAGCGCAGGACATGTGCTCATGTTATGTTGTTGTTGCTAAATAATATTGGCTTATCTGTAGCAAAATGGGCATTGTTTTGTAGAATGACTTCATCTCAGGACATAGTATTTCTTGTCTTTTGAAAATGTTAAACAGAAATATCATTCAACCCAGCAATCTCTTTACTTGGTATAAACCCAAAGGAATATAAATCATTCTACCATAAAGATACATGCATGTGTATGTTCATTGCAGCACTATTCACAATAGCAAAGACATGCAATCAACCTAGGTGTGCATCAGTGGTAGACTGGATAAAGAAAGTGTGGTACATATACACCATGAAATACTATGCACCCATAAAAAAAGAATGAGATCATGTCCTTTGCAGGAACATGAATGGAGCTGGAGGCTATTATCCTTAGCAAACTAATGCAGGAACAGAAAACCTAATACTGCATGTTCTCACTCATAAGTGGGAGCTAAATGATGAGAACACGTGGACACATAGAGGGGAATAACACACACTGGGGCCTACTTGAGGGTAGAGGGTGGGAGGAGGGAGAGGATCAGGAAAAATAACTAATGGGTACTAGACTTAATACCTGGGTGATGAAATATCTGTGTAACAAACCCCCATGACACGAGTTTACCAAAATAACAAACCTGCACATGTTCCACTGAACTTAAATAAAAGTTAAAAAAAAAAAAAGTTATGACTTTCTAAATATATACATAATTAAGTTTTGACTATAGGGGAAGCTTCCTTGAACTATACAAAAGTCAAGCACTGGTCTTGTAAAAGAGGTTTCCTAGTCCCTAATATACAGTTTCCCCTCCCACTCCCCAAGTGCTATTAGTGAATTTAAATACATGAAATGGCCGGGCACAGTGGCTCAGGCCTGTAATCCCAGCACTTTAGGAGGATGACGTGGGCAGATCACTTGAGGTCAGGAGTTTGAGACCAGCCTGGCTAACAGGGCAAAACCCCATGTTTAGTAAAAATATAAAAAGTAGCTGGGCGTCCACCTGTAATCCCAGCCACTTGAGAGGCTGAGGCACAAGAATCACTTGAACCTGGGAGGTGGAGGTTGCAGTGAGCCAAGACTGCACTACTACACTCCATACTGGGTGACAGAGAGAGACCCTGTCTCAAAAAATATAAAAATAAATAAATAAATAAATGCAATGTTCTGGCTGAGTGGGAGTTGCTGTGGTTTCTTTAGAGGAATATTTGGGAAACCAAGTGGAATAAGAGTTGGGTTCAGAGATATTGTCACTGGGACTGATGCCATAGGAACCAAGAAATGTGGGCATCAGAGAAGGACATAATGGATCTTTGTTTAGTTGGCAGAGAATAAAAAGTATGGGTATGTACTTATTCTTGTCTCTATATGCAGATGGAGAAAAATGAGCTCAATGTCTTTGCTTTTCAAACGCACACCTCCCAAGGCCTTTGAAGTGGAACAGGACTTCAAGTTTTTCAAGTCTCTTTCTTCTCCTAAGGTAGCTTATTAAAAAAGAAAGAAAAAGAAAAAACAGCAACAACAACAAAAACCTTGCTTTTGTTTTTCTGAATTCAAATATGTCTAGTAATATAACATATTAATTTTTTATTGATGGTATCACAAATTACCACAAACTGGGTGGCTTAAGCAATATAAATTAATTATCTTACAATTTTGGAGGCCAAAAGTTCTACATGGGGGCTACACTGAGGTGTTGTCACCTGAGCTGAGTTTCTTTCTGGAGGCTGTAAGAGAGAAGCCTGTATTCCTTAGCTTGTGGCTCCCTTCCTTCATCTTCAAAGCCAGAAATGGACCCGACATGGTGGCTCGCCCCTGTAATCTCAGAACTTTGGGAGTCCAAGGTGCGTGGATCCCCTGAGGTCAGGAGTTCAAGACCAGCCTGGTCAACATGGGGAAAAGTAAAAGTAAAAAATCTCTACTAAAAGTAAAAAAATCAGCCAGGCATGGTGACAAGCGCCTGTAGTCCCAGCTACTCGGGAGGCTGAGGCATGAGAATCGTTTGAACCCAGGAGGCGGAGGTTGCAGTGAGCTGAGATCACACCACTGCACTCCAGCCTGGGTGACAGAGTGAGACTGTCTCAAAAAAAAAAGAAAAAAAAAAAAAAGCCAGAAATGTGTCCTCTCTCTGACTATGTGGTCACATAACCCTCTGACCCAGCAGGAAAAATTCTCTGCTTTTAAATACTTATGTGGGCTGGGCGCAGTGGCCTGTAAACCCATCATGTTGGGAGGTCAAGGTGGAAAGATCCCTTGAGTCCAGGAGTTCAAGACTTCAAGATCAGTCTAGGCAACATAGTGAGACTATGTCTCTATTAAAAATGTGTTTTAAAAGTATCTGGGCGTGGTGACAGTGCACCTGTGGTCCCAGCTAGTTGGGAGGTTGAGGTGGGAGGATCACTTGAGCTCAGGAATTTGAGGTTACAGTGAGCTATGATCCCACCACTTCACTCTAGCTTGGGCAAAAGAGTGAGACCCTGTCTGGAAAAAAAAAAAAAAAAAGAAAAAACAACAAAAGATTAAAGTGATTAGACTTGGCTTACCTAGAGAATATAGCATAATCTCCTTGTCTCAAGGTTCTTAACATTAATCATATCTGCAAAGTCTCTTTTGCCAAGTAAAGCAATATATTCACAAGTTAGGAAGTAGGAGAAAAGAATGTAGACATCTTTGGTAGCTGTTCTTCTACCTTTCACAGACAGACACATTTTCCTTCAGTGCAGAATTAAGAGATAAAAGTGTACTATTGTTCATTCTATTTCTAATTTTAACACTTCTAGAGAACCGATATAAAATGATTCTTTAGGCTAAGGTCTAGTATTAATAAAATTGATTTCCTCAAGGTTTTCAATAAAATAAACCAAATGAACCTTTCTAAATGTATCTCCCATTACTAACCTACAGTTACCCCACCCTCTACAAATCAAACTAATTACTGTTTCCTGAGCATTCCTCTCTGTCTTCTGTCCTACAATTTAGTTCCCTTGGGATGTCCTTGCCGTATCTATAACCTCTTCCATCTGTCCAAGTCCACCCTATCTTTGTAACACATAGAAAGGTTAGTATACAGGGGGCGGGCACGGTGGCCCGTGCCTGTAATCCCAGCATTTTGGGAGGCCGAGGTGCGCGGATCATGAGGTCAGGAGATTGAGACCATCCTGAGCAACACGGTGAAACCCCATCTCTACTAAAAATACAAAAAATCAGTGGGACGTGGTGGTGTGCACCTACCCCAGCTACTCAGGAGGCTGAGGCAGGAGAATCGCTTGAACCCAGGAGGCGGAGGTTGCAGTGAGCTGAGATGGCACCACTGCACTCCAGCCTGGGTGACAAGAGTGATACTCCGTCTCAAAAAAAATAAAAATAAAATAAAAATAATAATTAAAAAAATAACAGAAAAAGGTTACTGTACAGGATATGGAAAGAACTCCTAAAATCAGTGAGGAAAAAAGAGACAATTCAACAAAATGGTTTAAAATAAGGAGCTGAGCAAGATGGCAGAGGGGGACTCCATAGGAGCCCTTCCTCCACAGAAGCCAGATTGACAAATACCAAAAAGTCAGAAAAGATCAAGGGTTGGTGTTTTGTGGCACAGTCAGAACACTAATATGCTGATGGTAGTGGTGTAAATTGGTAGAACCACTGTGGAAAGCAATGTGGCATTATCTAGTAAAGATGAAAACAGGCCTATCCTATTAAATGTATACCTTGGGGAAACTTGAACTTCTCCTTAGGAGACAGGTACCAGGATGCTCAGAGAAGTGCAGTTTGCAATAGCAAACCCCTGAAAGCAGCCTAAGTGCTCATCAACAGGATAATGGGCAAATAAATTATGGCATATTCATAAATTGGAATACTATGGGCCTGTGAAAATAAATGAATGAGAGTAACGCTCATCTACAGGAATGAAGGTTTGACGCAACCATTGAATGAGAACAATTTTGCATAAGTATATCCATAACAATTTCATTTATGTAACAGTCAAAAACAGGTAAAATGAAACAAAATGTTGTTTGGGCAAGAAACATGTATAAGTTAAAATTATATAAACAAAAGCAAGATAATTAAAAACACAAAATTCTAAATTGTCATTTATGTCTGAGGGTAGACGAGCAGGAGTGGGGTGAGGGAGAGCTTCACATACGGAGAAGCTCAAAGTTGGGGGTGTTGTTCCAATTTGTAAAACAGACAGCAGATCCACAAGCGTCCACTGAATGTTCAGTATGTCATTATTTTTTAACAGTATCTACCTCATATTTAATAAATATTTAATATTCAATTCTTTTCAAATGAAACAATTTTCTAAAGCTTTACCTTTCTGTCCAAACGGAGCTGCGGTACCTTCTTTTCCCTGAAGACAGGGTGATAAGGAGGGAAGCCACAATACGTGGAGTCTAACAGACTTAGATTTAATTTTAGATAAGTTCCTTCTCTCTTTCCTCATCTGAAAATCCTTCAAAGGGTTTTTGTGAGAATTAAATGAGAAAATACATACCAGGTACATTTTAGTTTCTCAATAAACATTAGTTCCACTTTCACCAAAGGCCCCATGTCTCCCTGCTTCATGTCTCGTAACATGTTCTACTATCGTGTTCTACATTAAGATAGAATTATTCCCATCCTGGCTAACTCGGTGAAACCCCGTCTCTACCAAAAACACAAAAAATTAGCTGGGTGTGGTGGCGGCGCCTGTAGTCCCAGCTACTCGGGAGGCTGAGGCAGGAGAATGGCGGGAACCCGGGAGGTGGAGCTTGCAGTGAGCCGAGATCCCGCCACTGCACTCCAGCCTGGGTGACAGAGTGAGACTCTGTCTCAAAAAAAAAAAAAAGATAGAATTATTCAGCTGGGTGCGGTGGCTCATGCCTGTAATCTCAACACTTTGGGAGGCTGAGACGGGTAGATCACCTGAGGTCAGGAGTTTGAGACCAGCCTGGCCAACATGGTGAAACCTGTCTCTACTACAAACACAAAAATTAGCTGGGCATGGTGGCGGCCGCCTGTAATCCTAGCTACTTGGGAGGCTGAGGCAGGAGAATCCCTTGAACTCAGGAGGCAGAGGTTGCAGTGAGCCGAGGTTGCACCATTGCACTCCACCCCGACAAGAGCAAAACTCTTTCTCAAGAAAAAAAAAAGGAATTATTTGTATAATTACCTCTACTTCCCATCCCTACCACTAAATCATAAGCTCTTTATGAGCACAGATACATGCATAGCCTGTAACAGATACTCGATTTTGTTGAATAGGCCTAAAATAGTACAACCTAGAAATAAAGATTGGAATTCACTTTTAACATTCTCTTTCAATTTAGAGATAAGAAATCATTTTTTAAGTAACTTAACTGAAACATTAAGTAAATTTGGAGAAATCCTTATAATGGATTTTAGAGCCCTTGAAATGAAATAATTGAATGCCCCACATATTATAAGCTTTACTCTTTTTTTTTTTTTTTTTTGAGACAGAGTCTCATTCTGTCACCCAGGCCGGAGTGCAGTAGTGTGATCTCAGCTCATTGCAACCTCTGCCTCCCATGTTCAAGCGATTCTGCTGCCTCAGCCTCCCAAGTAGCTGAGACTACAGGCACACGCCACCACGCCCAGCTAATTTTTGTATTTTTAGTAGAGACAGGGTTTCACCATGTTGGTCAGGATGGTCTCGATCTTTTGACCTCATGATCTGCCCACCTTGGCCTCCAAAAGCGCTGGGATTACAGGCATGAGCCACTGCACCTGGCTGCTTTATTCTCTTTTTACCTCGGTTGGTAAAACAACAAAAGTTGAATGCTAAAGTTAAATTAAAATGCCTTTCCCTTAGGACTCTGATTTTCACCAGCAGTCTTATTTTGCCCATTCCTTTTCATTCTCAATTATGTAATATTTATCTATTCACTTCTTCTGTTAATTTCTTTTTTGATGTATTGTGACCATGAATGATGATACAGTGGTACTAAACCTTACAATTGAATAGCACCTTACTTTACATATGATTTCATTTGATTCTCATAACGAGGTAACAGGGAACGCCCTTGTCTAAGATCACACATCTAATAAGTGACAGAGTCAGGATTTGAACCCAGGTATTTTACCAGTGATAGGATGTGCCCCTTTCATTAAACATTCATCCCTTTGTTTTGCAGATTCGAAGATATCCCTTGGAAGGTTTTGTGACCGAAAACAGAGAGGCAGGGATTGTTTTTGGCTCTCTGCCTATATACAGGGTGAGTTGGAGTTTCTAGGAGTAGAGGGGTCACAGAACAGTAGGGAATCTGCCATCTCATTCCTGGGCTACCAAGCAAGGTTGGAGAAAATCATACAGTCAAGTAGACCGTTGCTTCCAAAAACATATCATGTGCAGTCCCAGAAAAGTCTGGGGCTGTGTGTGTCAATGACCAGGTCCCTTATCTCTGCCATACCACATGGTGGTTATTTTGAATGTTACTCTGGTGGCTCATCAACTACAGGGTAAAATCCAAATGCCTTTGCTTGGCTTATACAACCTCCAGGATCCACCCTCTTGTTTCACCACCTTCTCCTCACACTCTGCCTATATTCCAACCATATGAAATTACTTTCCATGCCTTAACCATCACTGGTCTCTCCGACACCTCTGAAACTGTGCCTGTGCTGCCCCCCTGCCCAGGATTCATTCATTTCTTGTTTCCCTCCAAATCCCTACTCATCCTTTAAGTCTCCACCCCAGGTAACCTTGGTTAGACAACTAGTTAATTAATCCAAGAAATAATAAGCCAGAGAGCAAATATTTCAAATTAACTTACATCTTAAATGTTATCTTTCCTAAGAACATGTTGTAATAGGTATCACACGTAAGCTAACAGATGATGCTAAAAGCTGAACTATCAAGATTTAATAGTGAATTTCTAAAGGGTAGACTGGATGCAGTGTCTCACACCTGTAACCCCGGAACATTGGGAGGCAGAGGCAAGGAGATTGCTTGAGCCCACAAATTCGAGACCAGCCTGGGCAACATAATGGGACCCTGTCTCTATTTTAAAAATAAAAAATAAAATAAAGGTTTAATATTGAGCAACTGGGAAGAAGGGGGCTGTGTATTTTGAAGCAGCTGGGCCTTCTCATTCCTCATCCCAATTCCTGAATTCATATTACAGAAGTCTTCACTTTGAGTGTGTCTCACTGACTAATTTATGGCTTCCAGATATCAAGCCCCACTAGTCTGAGATTTCTTCCACTGATTGGTGTAGAAGCCCAAAAGGACTCTTCAGATGGCATTACAGGAAAGAAGAAGGGAGGTCATGTTCAACATGAAAAAGTAAGTTAGTACTAATTCCACAGTTAACTCCAATTTCAGTGTATCCTATTTCTGTTTGTTTTTTAAAAATATATATATATATATGTCTCTGCTTTCAGAAACATTCTGAACCTAAAATCATTTCAGTTCATACTTTTTTTTTTTTTTTTTGAGGCGGAGTTTCACTCTTGTTGCCCAGGCTGGAGTGCAATGGCACGAACTCAGCTCACCGCAACCTCCGCCTCCCAGGTTCAAGCGATTCTTCTGCCTCAGCCTCCCGAGTAGCTGGGACTACAGGCATGAGCCACTGTGTCTGGCTAATTTTGTAATTTTTTTAGTACAGACAGAGTTTTTCCATGTTGGTCAGGCTGGTCTCGAACTCCTGACCTCAGGTGATCCACCCACCTCAGCCTCTCAAAGTGCTGGGATTACAGGCATGAGGCACCGATCCCAGCCTCAGTTCATACTTTTTATGAATATTCCAGATGTGTGTGTTTTAGCTCAGTGAGATGAAAATCATGAATTTGCTGGACACAGAGAGAGAGAAAAATCAAATAAGATCAATAAGCCTCAGCTAATGAAGCTTATCTAGAGCTTTACGACTGAAATTCACCGAGCTGTTCTAGAAACCAGGAGATTTGACACGACATAGAGGAGGGCTGTGTAAGCATCCCTGCATCTTAATTTGGTTGCACCTACAGAGTAAAGCCATGACATCGATCAGTTTCTCTCGGAGCTGCAAGAATTTCTCTGAAGTATTAATAAAAATAACGAACATGCAGTGCTTTATAGTTTGCAGTGATTTCATAAGTGATTCATTTGATTTTCACAGTAAGTACAAAGAAAATATTATACTCTCTTAGAGCTGGGAAAAAAAATGGAGTCTAAAGTAAGGTCAAGTGCCTTACCAAAGATCACATACAAATGAAGTGATAAGCTGAGATCCACTCTTGACTCCAAATTCCATGCTCATTCAATTAAACCTTGATAGCCTACACTGCTATCACTATATAACCTATCACTCTTCTACTAGTTCTAGAAGCTTTCAGGGGCCTAACTTAACCCATGGCCATTTATCCAGTCTTTAAAATAGATCAAACATTAGGGGGAAGATACAGCATACTGTAATTTTTTAATAAGTCTCCTTTCTATGAAGTCAGATTAAAATTAAAAAGGAGTTGGCCTTTATTGATTGTGCCTAATTCAGTAATAGATAAATACTGATAACAACAACAACGATATTCAAAGCTGCTTTGTTTAATACTGAAAACTTTGCCATAATATTGTTAGCTTGTGCACTTAAGGAGAATATGAATGATTTCTGTTAATCATCAACTCTGACAATTATTTGAGTAAGAATTTTTGGTATTAGAAGAGTTTTCTGTTAAAAAAAATCATTTACTTTTAATTGTTTTATGTAACTGACGAAACACAGTTGTATAAATAATACAAAACCTTGTCTAGAGACGTGGAAATGAAAAAAAAAATCCAAAACTAAAAGGTAATAAAGAAAGTATTTGCATTTTTTTTCTGCACGACTCTGTGAATATATGCATTATGTTTTATAATTCATGTATTTTATGCCTATTTGCACTCTTAAATTTTATCTCATCTGATGTTATATAATTTACATTCTTTAAGTAAATACTAAGTGACAGAAAGAAGATGGCTAAATATGTCTTAGGTACCGGGGGAAAACAATACGGAATTAAAAATTATTCACAGTTAATCTAAATGAAGACTAATCTACACTCCAATAACCAGAGTTTGACTCTACTATAATTAATTTTATTAGAGATCATAAAGAATGATAAATTATCCAAACATAAACACATTTTTAAGATGTCTAATAACCTGATGTTCTGACAGATCCTTTATTTTCTCTTAATCACTCTGATAGATTGTTGATCACACCGGAAAGACAAAAGGAATAGATGTCTTCATTTGTTTATAGAAAATAGATGCCTTAATTTGCTTAAATTGAAAAATCCTCACATAAAACTCTCTTCAGGTTTACTAAAGGAAATAGTCAAGTCCGGGCGTCAAAATTGGTTTCCAATATAAAATTAAGACCCTGTTAAAAACTGTGCACTTAGTAAGATGACAAAATCTGGAAACTGGGATGGATTGAAGCACCACTATGCTACCTGTCTATAATTTTAGAACTCCAAAGAGCCTAAATGGAAAAATAAGGGATGAAATAAAACCAATAGTTAGACACCAAATGCCTATTTTCATAAAAACACTTCCAAAATTGTGGGCATAAAACGACCCCAGAAATTTAGGCGGAGAAATTTCACTTTAATGAAACAAATATTTATGGAACACCTTAAAATATTCATCATGTCCCCTGCACTGTTCCGGGCACCAGGAATCCATTTATAGATTAAGGAACTTAAAGTACAGTTGGAAGAAAGTCCTTTGAGTAAAAGGTTCAATAACAGATATCTTAGTCTCTTTTGACTTATTATTTTTAAATACAGAAATGCTAATTCTTAATGTGAACTTCTTTAAATCATGTATACATCTCTTTAGAATTAAACAACACATTATAAAATATTAATCATGGTACAACAAAAGATAAATCAGAACATGAGTTTATATTTCCTTTTCCGTTTAAATGTAGGAAGAGAAGGGAAGAAAGTGAACTTTGGAAAGCGTAACCCATTTTCAAAATTGTGGAAACATGTCCAATCATGCAAAAATGGCTAAGTGAAAGATGGTATATGTGATAACATACTCCATAGTTTTTCCAAAGTATTTAATGACAGGCCAGGCACAATGGCTCATGCCTGTAATCCCAGCACTTTGGGAGGCTGAGGCAGTTGGATTGATTGAATCCAGGAGTTTGAGATCACTCTCGGAAACATAGTGAGACCTTGTCTCTCCAAAAAAAAGAAATACAAAAATTGGCCGGGTGTGGTGGTGTGCACCTGTAGTCCCAGCTACTTGGGAGGCTGAGGTGAGAGGATCGCTTGAGCCTGGAAAGTGGCCGTTGCAGTGAGCCAAGATCATGCCAAAGCATTTCAGCCTGGGTGACAGAATAAAACTCTGTCTCCAAAAAAAAAAAAAAAAAAACAGATAAATTCTCACAATTTTATTTTAGGTGAAAAGAATATATAAACTGTAACTCAGTAATATTTCTAATGATAACAGCAAACCTTTGTTTTCAAATCAATGTTGCCCAGTATGATACTGTGCACTTGCTATGCCCTCTTTCATTTCATCTTTGCAAAAACACTTTGAGATAGTTGCAATGATCATCCTCCTGTTACAATTAAGAAAACTGAAACACAGAGGATAAATGATTCCTCTGAGATTCCAAAAGAAGCAAGTCATAGAGCTGGGATAAACCCAGTCACTTAACTTCAGAGCCTGGACACTTAAATGCAATGCAGTGTAATTCAGAGATGGGTGAGCTGCTAGGTCTCTCCTGGTCAGAATAACCTTATGAGAACTAACAATTAATGAACATTAGAGAGCCCCACCCTTCCCATCTTTTTCAGTCTCCTCACTGATTTATTTTTTTTCAGAACTCTGATTACTACATGACATTATATCATATAAAAATTCATTTTTTCCAAAAGTATTTTTCATATAGCATCATTGTTCTTGCCTTTATCCCACTAGAATGTAAGGCAAAAAAAAAAAGTCATTTTTATTGCCTTTATCCCACTAGAATGTAAGATCCACGAAGGCAGAAACTTTGCCTAACTCACTCTCTGCTGCAGTGCCAATGTCTAGAACATAAGAGACACTGCAGAAACATTTGCTGAATGAAATAGTGGATTAGGGGTTTTTTTTTAGACGCAGTCTCGCTCTGTCGCCCAGGCTGGAGGGCAGTGGCACGATCTCGGCTCACTGCAAGCTCCGTCTCCCGGGTTCACGCCATTCTCCTGCCTCAGCCTCCCGAGTAGCTGGGACTACAGGCGTGAATTAGCTTTCAAAACAAGTAGAAAAAGAAAAAGAGAAAATAAAAGAAAGATCTGTGCAGCCTGGGAAGTTCCCTCTGCTGGGGTTTAGCAGGTTGATCAGGGAGCTAAGCCTCCTACCTTGGCTGTGGGAGAAAGACGAGTAGTCATGTGACCTGTTAATGTTCAAGCTTAAAGGATCCTACTGTAAGTGTTTGTGTGCTGGTCCCATCAGCCCCTGTCATGTGGTCCTGGCAGTCCTGTTTGGCCTGCAGGAAGTGCCTGTTGTTTCATCTCAGAATGGCTGCCTCTAGGATGCTCGAGTTGCTGTTTATTAACCTGGGCCCTGTAAGTGGTTGAATATTGACCTTAGGAGCTCACTCTTCTCCCTTTCCTTATAACTCTCTACGTCTCCTCTTCCCTTTTTCTTCTTTCTTTCTTATTCCCTATCATAGACCATAAAATCAAATTAACATGTATTATGAATATTGGTTGAACATTACTGATATGAATTTTTAAACCAAATTAGTTTAAATTTTATACCTATTTCTTCCAAAAATAATCAATGCAAAACAAACTTTTATTAGCTGGATGCGGTGACACATGCCTGTGGTCCCAGTTACTTGGGAGGTTAAGATGGGAGGATTGCTTGAGCCCAGGGGTTGAGGCTGCAGTGAGCTGTGATGGTGCCACTGCACTCCAGTCTGGGTGATGGAGCAAGACCCTGTCTCAGAACAAAATAGAACACAACAAAAACCAACCTTTTAGTCCTCATTTGTGTGACTGATAATTACTTGATTTTATTTTCCTACGAGCCAATGGACTCTGATGTTATTAATCTACAATATTAATTATTAATTGTGCTTGCTTCGGCAGGACATACACAATATTAATTATTAATTAACCAAGTCTTGTTTTGTTGTGACCCAACCCCTTCCACACTGCAGCTGCGTCCCAGAAGGGTTAACTGTCCAGTCAAGTAGCTCTTCAGCTTCGGCTTGTCCACCACATCCTTCAGGAGCCCCACCTCCTACTTTTAACACACTTTCTTCCTGAAGTCCCATAGGATTGTTAAGTAAATAACTATTCATTTTTTTCTAGGAGGATTAAAATCTCTTTGTAAATTAGCAATACGACTTGGCTCTGGAAAACTGTGTTTGTCGGTACAATGCCAGTTACTAACTGACATGCTCTTTATTTCACAGGTATCACGAAGAAGAAGTTTGAAAAAAAATTTAGTCCCACAAATAAATCTGGCTTCTTCCTTCTTCCCAACTATACCCAAGTAAGAAGAAAAAATCAGAAATGGCTGCTGCACATAAAATGGCAACGTGTGGATGATACCTTCTCTTTATTTCAGGATGAGAGGGAGAAACCAGCAGACACTATCAGTCATTTCTGGTGTCATTCACCAGTCATTTCTGGTGTCAGACCATCCTACTAATGGGGAAGATTCTTTAGGGAGTTCTGGTGACCTGAATACCAAGCAAGGAGCAAGCAGCCAGAAGTTTAGGCAGTGTTTCTCATTTACTATGAGCAGACTGACACATAAGAAAACAAATGAAATCAATAGCATTGGTAGGTCTAAAATCATATGCTTATCAATGTTTAGCTTTCCACTTCCTCCCACCGGTCACCTTACTCCAGAGCCAGAATGACTGTCAGGACATGTGCAGTAACAGGCACTTTCAGGTCATGCTATGTGTTGTACCAAGAGAATTATTATTAAAAAGAAAAATGCACCAGTCAGATCTCTAGATGTTTGTCTTCTTCGTTTAGAGAAATATTATCTGGAAGAAAATATCCTAAGTTTATTCACACGTAGTCCAGACATGACTCCAGAAAAATATAAAAGGCGGCAAAGAAAGGAAGAAAATGGGTCAACAAATAGAAAAAGCATAGTAACATGGTAGATTTAACCTTAAATATATCAATAATTATGAAACCTTTACTAGGTTAAGTACGCAAATTTAAAAGGTTGCCAGAATGGATTAAAACACAAAATCCCAACTAAATGTTGTTTATAATAAACACATCTAACATACAAGGACACCAAAATCTTAAAAGAATGAAAAAAGATAGATCATGCAAAATCTAACCTAAGAAAATCAATATAGTCATATTAATATTAAAATATACTTTAAGAAAATAAACAAGAGTCTTTATAATAGTTTTATTAATAATAACTCAAAATTGGAAAAAGCCTAGCTTCCACAACAGAAGAATAACTAAACAAACTATGGTAGGGTAGGACAACGGAATCCTCAGCAATTAAAAGGAATAAAATGCTAATGCATGCATTAACATAGACCAATCTCGAGAATATGTTAAGTCAAAAGAATTTTTCAGAAAGAATACATGTTGTATGATTCCATGTTTATAAAATTCTACAACAGGGAAGACTAATATTCAGTTTAAAAAATTAAAACAATGGTGGCCTCTGGGAGAGAGGGCAAATGTCACAGACAGATTTAGAGATTTAGAAGGGGTACGAAAGAACTTTCTAGGTTGAATGGTAATGTTCTTCATTTTAATAATGTTTGGGTTATACAGCTAGGTGTGCATTTCAAAATTTATTGAATGTTATTTCTGCATTTCATTGTATGTGAATTTTTTCAAAAAATTAAGAACTGTAAACTAATATTCTCATTGATATGCACGCTAATAGGATTACTAGTGTCTTCAACTTACTTTGAAATGAATCAAAAAAATAAGATGAACTAATGGATAGAGGGATGGGCTGATAGATGGATATGTGTTAGAGCATATCTAAAACCACATTAATTATGGAATCTAGGTGGTAGGAATATAGGTATTCATTATGGAGTTCTTTCAAATTCTCTGTTTTCATTTTTTCCATATTAAAAGAGAGGAGGGGAAAAAGTCTAATGAAGAAATCAATATAACATTTTAGAGAAAACTTTGAGGAATTCTATCTAAATGCAAAGGTATATTTATGTTCATGGCTTTGAGGATGCAATATTGTAAATATGTAAGTTCTTTCTATACTAGTCATGTATTGCTGCATAACAATGAAAAAAATTGAGTGGCTTGAAACAGCAATCATTTATTTGCTCATAACTCTGTGGGTTAGCAATTTGGGCTGGCCCCACCTGAGCATTTCTTCTGGTCTCACCTGGTGCCACTCACACAACTGCAGTGAGTGTCTAAATGGTCTAAGATGGCCTCCTTGTGTTTGATGCTGACTGCTGACTGGACTTCTCTTTCTGTGTGATCTCTCCTCTCCAAAGAGCCAAGGGGCCAGATTACAGTGCTCGCACCTGTAATTCCAGAACTTGGGGAGGCTGTAGTGGAAGGATCGCTTGAGCTCAGAAGTTTGAGACCAGCCTAGGCAACACAGCAAAACTCTGTCGCTACAGTAAATACACGAATTACCTTGGTGTGGTGGCACAGGCCTATAGTTCCAGCTGCTGGAGATGCTGAGGTGGGAGGATCACTTGGGCCTGGGGTGTCAAGGCTGCAGTGAGCTGAGATTGCACCACTGCACACCAGCCTGAGTGAGTCAGCGAAACCCTGTCTCAAACACAAAACAAAAACACAAAGAGGCAAGACGACAGTTCTTCACATAATGATCTGATGGTTTCAAGAAGGTAAAAACAGAAGCAACAAGATCTCTTGAACCACTGAGTACAAAAGAAAAGATGGGTAAATTGAATTATATTACAGTTTAAAATTCCTGTTTACCAAAGAGAGACTATTAAGAAAGAAAAAAGGCAAGCTGTAGGATGGCAGAGATTTTTGTTCGTGTAACAAAGAAAGGACTTATATCTAAAATGTATAAAGAACTCCAACAAATCAATAAGAAAAATCAAGGCAATCCACTAGGATAGGCAAAAAAAAAAAAAAAAAAAAAAACCATGAACTGACACTTCAGAGAAGAGGCTATACAAATAGCCAATACATGTATTAAAAAGTGCTCAACTTTCTTAACAATAATCAAAGTAATGCTAATCAGAACCATATTAGATGAAATAATCAACCAAAAACAAAAACAAACTCCTGGGACTAATAATCAATTATACCCAAGGTTGTAGGATACAAGATTAATAGGCAAAAGTCAATTGCTTCCCTATTTACCAGCAATGAACACGTGGAATTGAAATTAAAAACACGATACTTAGGCAAAAACCTAACAAAATATATAGAAGAACTATGTGAGGAAAACCCCAAAACTCTGATGAAAGAAATCAAGTAACTAAATAAAGGAGAAATATTCCATGTTCATGGGTAAGAAGATTCAATATCATCAAGATGTCAGTTTTTCCCAACTTGATCTAAAAATTCAATGCAATCCCAACCAAAACTCCAGAAAATTACTCTGGGGATATTGAGAAACTGGTTCTAAAGCTAATATGGAGAAGCAAAAGACACAAAATAGCAAACACAATATTGAAGAAGAAGAAAGAAGTTGGGGGACTGATATAAAGACTTAGTATAAAGCTATCGTGATCAAGACAGTGTGGTACTGGCAACAGACTTAAGAAATAGATCAGGCCGGGCGCGGTGGCTCACGCCTGTAATCCCAGCATTTTGAGAGGCCGAGGCCAAGACAGGCAGATCACGAGGTCAGGAGATCGAGACCATCCTGGCTAACATGGTGAAACCCCATCTCTGCTAAAAACACAAAAATTAGCCGGGCACGGTGGCGGGCACCTGTAGTCCCAGCTACACAGGAGGCTGAAGCAGGAGAATGGCGTGAACCCGGGAGGCAGAGCTTGCAGTGAGTGGAGATCGTGCCACTGCACTCCAGCCTGGGGGACAGAGACTCCGCCTCAAAAAAAAAAAAAAAAAAAAAAAAAAAAAGAAATAGATCAATGGGACAGAATAGAGAGCCCAGAACCAGACCCACATAAATACAGTCAACTGATCTTTGACAAAGAAGCAATGATAACACAATGGAGAAAAAGATAGACTTCCACACATAGTGCTGGAACAACTGGACATCCACGCGCAAAAAAATGAATTCAGATGCAACCTTACATCCTTCCCAAAAATTAGCTCAAAATGGATTATAAGCCTAATTGTAAGATGTAAAACTGTAAAACTCCTAAAAGATAACAGGAGAAATTTTAAATTTCCTTCAATTTGATAATGATGTTTTAGATACAACACCAAAGACACAACCTATGAAATAAGGAATTGATAAACTGTACCTCATAAATAGATTCTTTTTTTGAGATCGAGTTTGATGTGTCACCTGGCTGGAGTGCAATGGCACCATCTTGGCTCACTGCAACCTCCACTTCCTGGGTTCAAGCAATTCTTGTGCCTCAGCCTCCTAAGTAGCTGGGACTATAGGCGTATGCCACCACACCCTGCTACTTCTTTGCATTTTAGTAGAGACAGGGTTTCGCCATGTTGCCCAGGCTGGTCTCAAACTCCTGAGCTCAGGCAATCTGTCTACCTTGGCCTCCCAAAGTGCTAGGATTATAGGCATAAGCCACCATGCCTGGCTTTGTAAACTGCACTTCATTAAGATTAAAATTATCTGCTCTGTAAGAGACACTGTCAAGAGAATGAAAAGACAAGACAAAGACTGGGAGAAAATATTTGCAAAAGACACTTCTGATAAAGAACTGTTACGTAATATACAAGAAGAACTATTAAAACTCCACAGTGCCAGTCATGGTGGCTTAGGCCTGTAATCCCAGCACTTTGGGAGGCCAAGATGGATGGATCACTTAAGGCCAGGAGTTCGAGACCAGCCTGGCCAATATGGTGACCCTATCTCTACTAAAAATACAAAAATTACCGGTTATGGTGACACATGTCTGTAGTCCCAGCTACTCGGCAGGCTGAGGCAGGAGAACTGCTTGAATCTGGAAGACACAGGCTGCAGTGACAGTGAGCCAAGACTGCACTGCTGCACTCCAGCTTGGGTAACCAAGCAAGACTCTGTCTCAAAATAAATACATATAAATAATAAAATTCTACAGTGTGCTGGGCATGGTGGCTCACACCTGTAATCTCAGCACTTTGGGAGGCCAAGGTGGGCAGCTCGCCTGAGGTCAAGTGTTCAAATCCAGCCTGGTCAACATGGTGAAACCCCATCTCTCCTAAAAATACAAAAATTAGCCAGGCATGGTGGTGCATCCCTGTAGTCTCAGCTACTTGGGAGGCTGAGGCAGGAGAATCACTTGAACCTGGGAGGCGGAGGTTGCAGTGGCAGTGAGCTGAGATCGCACTACTGCATTCCAGCCTGGGTGACAGAGTTAGACTCCATCTCAAAACAGACAAACAAAAAACCCAACAGTAAGAAAACAAACAACTCAATTTTAAAATGAGCCAAAGACTTTAACAGACATCTCATCAAGGAAGATATACGGTTGGCAAACAAGCAAATGAAAAAATGCTCAACATCGTATGTCATCAATGAAATACTAATTAAAACAACGAGATAGCATTACACATGTATTGGAAGGACCAAACTCCAGAACACTGATACCACCAAATGCTGGTGGGGATGTAAAGCATCAAGAACTCTGATTCATTGCTGCCGGGAACGCAAAATGGTACAACCACTTTGGAAGACGATTTGGCAGTTTTTTAGAAAACTAAACATACTCTTACCACATGATACAGCAATTACACTTCTTGTTATTTACCCAAAAGAGCTGAAAACTTATGCCCACACAAAAACCTGCATGCTGATGTTTATAGCAGCTTTATCCATAACTGCCATAATTTGGAAGCAACGAAAATGTCCTTCAGTAGGTGAACAGATAAACCAGTACAACCAGACAATGAAATATTATTCTGCACTAAAAAGAAATGAACTATCAAGCCATAAAAAGATAGGAGGAAATGCAAATGCAGATAAGTAAGTGAAAGAAGCCACTCTGAAAAGGCTGCACACTGTATGATTCCAACTATTTGGCATTCTGGAAAAGGCAAAAGTACGGAAACAGTCAAAAGATCAATGGTAGCCACAAGTCAGGGAGTGAGGGAGTGATGAATAGCTGAAGCACAGATTGTTAGGGCAGTGAAACTACTCTGCATCGCACTACAATGGTGAATACAAATATTTCATACACGTCCAAATTCAGAATGTACAACACCAAGTGTGAACCTCAACATAGAGACTGTGGACTTTGGATAATAAAGACGTGTCAGTGTAGGTTCATCACTTGGAACAAATGTATCACTCTGGTAGAAGATGCTGATATTGGGAAAGGCTATGCACTAAAATTGTTCTAAAAAATAAAGTCTGTTAAAAAAAAATAAGTACACACACACACACTATACCACTACAAAACCCTCAGAATTATTTAAAAGGACAAACATTTCCAAATGTCAGCAAGGACGTGCAACAACAGCAATTCTTGTGTACTTCTGGAGGACCTGTAAATTGGTTGAGTCATTTTGGGAAACAATTTGATATTATCTACTAACATTATCAAACAAACATTCTGCGACTCAGCAGTTCCACTCCTAGGTGTATATCTAACAGAAATATGTGCACATGTATACCAAGAGACATGTAAGAGAATGTTTCTAGCTACATTATTCACAACAGCTCAGAACTGGAAACAATCTCAATGTCCACCAGCTGTGGAATGGCTAAATAACTCTTGGTATATTCATATTACAGAATACAATAAAAATGAATAAATTAATTATGCATAAAATGGGTAAATCTCAAAAATACAGTGTTGAACAGAAGGCAGACACAAATTAACCCAAGCTAAAGGATTCCACTTAAATTTTTTAAAAAATAGAAAACTAAACTAAGGTGTTTAGGAATAAATAATTATGCATTGTGAAAGAAAGAAAAGAAAAGAGAAGGAAGGAAGGAAGAAAGAAAAGAAAAGAGAGAGAAAGAGAGAGAGGGAGGGGGAGAGAGGGAGGGGGAGAGAGAAAGAAAGAGAGAGAAAGAAAGAGAGAGAGAAAGGAAGGAATGAAGGGAAGGAAGGAAGGAAGGAAGGAAGGAAGGAAGGAAGGAAGGAAGGAAGGAAGGAAGGAAGGAAGGAAGGAAGGAAAGAAAGAGAGATGGAAGAAACCACAAGGAAGTGGTTTCCATAAGAATTGGGATAAGGCCAGGCACAGTGGCTCACGCCTGTAATCCCAGCACCTTGGGAGGCTGAGGTGTGTGGATCACCCATCAGGAGTTCGAGACCAGCCTGGCCAATGTGGTGAAACCCCACCTCTACTAAAAACACAAAAATTAGCCAGACGTGGTGTCAGGTGCCTGTAATCCCACGCTGAGGCAGGAGAATCACTTGAACCTGGGAGGTGGAGGTTGCAGTGAGCCGAGATTGCACCATTGCACTCCAGCCTGGGCGACAAGAGTGAAACGCTGTCTCAAAAAATAATAATAATAATAAAAAATAAGAATTGGGATAGTGGTTATCTTTTCAGCAGAAAGAAAGTGTAGTTATTGGGAGGTGGTATGGTAGATTTGTACTGTGTCAACTTAGCTTAGCTGTAACTAACTACTTTATCCAGAATTTTCTTCCATGTAATTCTAAGTTAGCATAGGCTACCTGAACCTGGGTATAACACAGAAGGCAGAAGTGAAACAGCAGCCGTATGTTTTTGTGCACAAAAGGCAGGTGCAAAGTACTGTTGCATTTAGTGGATGTTGTCCCCGATTTCCTGAATCACCTGGGAATGAGGCAATCTCTGCTCTTACAACTACCCCAGACCTTCTTCTTTAACTTTTCCAACTTCTGGGCCAGATTGCCTGCCCTGCTCATTTCAGAGCCAGCATAAGACCCAGAAGCAACAGCTGTATATAAACTGTTCACCAAGCCACCACGATTGTGTAAGGTGAAACCCTCATAAGAAATCCCACATTCTGTCGCAGCCCTCACTGTTTCCTCTGATGGAAACTGACTGATAAACAAGGGGCATGGAAGATGCCTCCTGGCCACGGGGAACATTCTATTTCTTGACTTGCTAATGGCTACAGTGATGTTCCCTTGGTGATGATAAATTAAGCTTTGCATCTATGTTTTGTTCCAATTATCTGTCGCTATGCTATATTTACCAATGAAAGTTTTTTTAAAACCCTCAAAACTACATGTTACAGCATTAAAAATAGAACGAAACGGCTCTCGTGACCTGATGTTTAGAATTACTGCATGTTGTACCTTTAAAAAAATAGCCTAGTTTCTCTTATTAATTTTGTGTTTTATTTCTAAATAATGAGCTACAAGAGAAGGATGAAGGCTGCCAAAGAGTGACTTGGTGATGTCCTAAACTGGACTGGTTTGGGGCCAGGCAAAAAATATCATGTGACATTACATTCCTCTTGGCATTTGAGTGGTACTTAGTACACAGAGTCGTTGTGAAGATTAAATGAGTTAATAAATAAAAAATGCTCGGTGCCCTACCCATAGGAAGCACTAGTCACGTGCTTGCCATTATCATTATTCTTAATGTTGTTGTTAGTATTATGTCCTCTTGCATCAATAGATAAGAAAAACATAAGAATTGTATAGATTCTGCATATCAACTAAGGCAATGATCCTCAAATAGCTGAACACTGCAATCACGAGGGGAAATTTCACAAAATCACATTTCCTGTGTGTTGGCAGGGAGGGAGTGAGGGGATGCACAGAATAATTTCTCCCAAATATGTCCACATCTAATCCCCAGAATATGTGCATGTGTTACCTTACATGGAAAAGGGGGCTTTGCAGATGTGATTAAATTAAGGATTTTGAGGTGGGGAGATTATCCTGGATGAGTCAGGTGAGCCCAAGGCAATCCCAAAAGTGTAAGAAGGAGGAGAGAGTTAAAGTCAAATAGAGATTTGGTGACAGAAGGAAGGGTTGGAGTGAGGTGCCTTGAAGCTAGAAGAAACCACACAGGAATGTAGGCTTCCTCTAAAGCTGGAAAAGCAAGAAAACAGATTCTCCCTGGGGCCTCCAGCAGGAACACAGTCTGGCCCACACCTTGAGTTTAGCCCCGAGACACTTATTTCAGATTTCTGGCCTCGAGAATTCTAGGATAATAAGTTCGTGTTGTGTTAAGCCGTTAAGATTGTGTTAATTTTTAATAGCAGCAGGAAAAAACTAATGGGGGCCAGGGATTAGAGTTACATTTCAATCTCAGGGATGAGGTGTAGGCATCGGTTTTTTTGTTACTGTTTTAATCTCTCCAGGTGAGGGCTCCTCACTTAGCGCCAGGGTTAAGAAGTACTGAATTAGGAGCGTGAAGGAGAGGGTAAAATATTTTGAGACCAAAGGAGGTGCATATCATCACTGGGTAGCTCTGTGTAACACAGAAATTCAAGATTACAGAATCAGGGATTTTTTTTTAATACTGGGGCGAAATAAGGAAGAAATATTAACTAGACCCTGAGTGCTTGAGCAGAGTGGCCAAGAGTCTCCTAATTCCCAGTGAAGATTAAGTAACTTATCTGCTGTCCCACAGCTTGTGAGTTGGAACAGGCTGGACAATGAACCTCGGCTATACACCATGTGTTGTTTAATTTATTTATATGTTTGAGTGCTTTGCTTTGTTCTTTTGTTTGTTTTTAGTGAAACTACATTATAAACCTTTTGAAAGCAGGGAAATTGTATACTTTTAGAAATCTGATGAAACTGAGTTACTGAATTAAATCTAGCAGAAGATTCAATATTGGCCATAAAACCCTGGCTATCTTTATTCTATAATATCCTGAAACCCCATCTGCTATTTAATTCAGCCCAATTTTGAGGCCAAGCCCACCCACCTGTCTGTGTGTGGCCTCAACATTTGGTGCCATGTCTTATTATATGTTAGGATGACATAATTAGATTTAGTCTACCAGATTTTACTCCCACCAAGCTGGAAACAGTTCATAATAATTACCAATGTGATAATAATCACCAATGATAATTTTTACATGAGACCAAAAAAGTCTAAAATATATAGGACAAAGCATGTACTTTCAATATAAGCCACGTATCAGAAAAGATAGTTATATACTTCGGCCAGCATATCTGGTATAAAACAAGAACATTTTCCCCCAGGGCACTTCTCCACTTCCTTTAGATCTCTGTAAAAATGTCACCTTATAAGAGAATCCTTATGTGACCATCTCTATTTGAAATGGCACCTTCCACACCTGCCTCTCCACATGCACCCATAAGCTTTCCATCCTTACTTGTCCTTTATAGTACTTAGCACCAGTTCATAACATGGTTTGCTTATTTTTCTTATTATCTGTTACTCCTGCCTAGAAGACAAGCTCTCTGAGAGTAGGAACTCTGGTTAGATCATGCGCTATGTCCCCAAGGTCTAGAACAGTGCCTACACAGAGTAGGCACCTGTAAGTATCAGCAGAATGGCAGCTTGATATACATGATTTAGCGGGAACATCACCAGGCTTGGAATTAGGACATCACCGTTCATTGTCCAGCCTGTTCTGACTCACAAGCTGTGTGACAGCAGAGAACTTACTTAATCTTCTTGATCCTCAGTTTTCTTATCTGGAAATAGGAGTGTCACCTGCCCTGTTTACCTCAGTGTCTTAAAAATCACAAAGTGCTGATCTCATGTGTTTTTTTCTTGTACGTGGCATGGTGTGGCTGCTCATTTAGAGCTGTCCTGTCTCATGACTTTTGTCCTATAACCATTGCATTACAGTTGAAGAAACAGGAAATGAAATTATTTGTGTGTCACTAGTTAGCCCATTGACACTGTATTTTTGTGGTGAGTAAAGACAGTGGAGAGGGAAGAACAGAGAGACAATCTGAGTTACTAATGACTGTCTTTTTTTTTTTTTTGAGATGGAGTTTTACTCTTTTTGCCCAGGCTGGAGTGCAAATGGCATGATCTTGACTCACTGCAACCTCCGCCACCCAGGTCCAAGCGATTCTCCTGCCTCAGCCTCCCAAGTAGCTGGGATTACAGGCACCTACCGCCATGCCCAGCTAATTTTTTGTATTTTTAGTGGAGAGGGGGTTTCACCACATTGGCCAGGCTGGTCTTGAACTCCTGACCTCAGGTGATCCATCCGCTTCAGCCACCCAAAGTGCTGGGATTATAGGCATGACCCACCACGCCCGGTCGACAGTCTTTTAATTCAGCAACACATCCACCACCTGTAACAAGGGCTAAAGAACTCCCAGCCTCTTTCCTCTTGCCTAGGCTAAGAAGAAACTGAATATGCCTACCAGTCACCTCTTCAAAAGCTCTTTATCAGCAGCCAAATTGATTACCAAGTGTTAACAACACATAGAAAAAAAGTACAATCTTGGGTCTTTGGAGTTTGATGCCTATGCTGAGCTCCATATTATGGAGAACATCCTAACCCATTATCTTCTCAATGGCTTTTGCTTTCTTTCAGGGAGTTATATATTATTCCAGTGACAGAAGGACGAAAACAAAGCTATAATTTTGTACAGCATACAGGAGGCTATTTCTTATGTTATTCTTCTATGTAGCTTTCTATTATAACTTAATTTTTCTCATTTCATTCCTTAATAGGACAATTCAACATATGGGAAAGGCAATTCAGTGTGGTTTGTCTCTTAAATCATATTATTCTGTTTGAAAGCTGAATACTTGGATTATCTCATTTTGGTAACTCATTGAACTGCATTTACTAAATTTTACTTCAGCTTTGTTAAACCTAAATCAAAGGACATTGTAATGAACAGCCAAACAGAACCTGCTGTTGTACTTAATACAAGGATACAATGCTGATTACATCATCCCTAGATCACTCAGAGTCTTTTTAAAAATTATTATTATTATTTTTGAAACAAGGTCTCACTTTGTTGCCCAGCCTGGGGTGCAGTGGCACCATCACAGCTCACTGCAGCCTGCTGGGCTCAAACAATCCTTCTGCCTCAGCTCCCAAGCCTGGGACTAAGGGGATGGGCTAGCATGACAGGGTAATTTTTTTATTTTGTAGAAGCAGAATCTCACTATGTTGCTGAGGGTGGTCTCAAACGCCTGTCATCAAGCAATCCTGCTGCCTTGGTCTCCCAAAGTGCTGGGATTACAGACATGAGCCACCACAACTGGACAACTCAGAGTCTTCACAAAAACTCAAAAATCCTCCCTCAGGTCTCAGGGTTAAGAAATGTTGTGCTTTGTCTAGAGAACTAATCTGCTTTGATCTTGTGGACACCATAATTACTATAACTGCATGTTGTTTCCTCTTTTCTCTGAAAACTTAGAAAATGCAGATCCAAATTTATATCTTCCCCTCAGCAACGCTTTTAGAACATGATTATGTTTTATATTCTTGCACAGATATTCCTCTGGCCCAGATTACACAAGTAATTTATTATATTCTTTTGTATTTCATGCATTTTTGTAAATTAACATAGTTTTTGGGGATAAGGTTTATATGGATGGATGATTACATACACACACACACACACACACACACACACGTTGTAATAGACTTTATTTTTCAGAGCAGTTTTAGGTTCACAGCAAAATAGAGCAGAGAAAGTACAGAGATTTTTCCATTTACTCCTACCCCTACACATGCATAGCCCCCATTATCATAAACAATCCCCCACCAGAGTGTACATTTGTTATAACTAATGAACTTGTGTTGACACATTATTATCACCCAGAGTCCACAGCATACATTAGGGTTCACCCTTGGTGTTGTACATTCTGTGGGTTTGCACGAATGTATGAGAACATGTATTCACCATTATAGTGTTATACAGAGTAGTTTAACTACCCTAAACATTATCTGGATATTTATTTATTTATTTATTTAATTTATTTATTTATTGTAGAGACAAGGTCTCACTATGTTGCCCCCAGTCTGGTCTTGAACTCTTGGCCTCAGGCAATCCTGCTGCCTCTGCATCCAAAAGTGCTGGGATTACAGATGCCAGAACCCACAAATTTTTTCCAAATTTTATTCTAAGTTTCCAGTTTCTTTTCATGAATGATTGTGTCTGAATAAGCTTCCTTTCATGAATGATCGTGTCAGCTTCTCTCAAAGTTGACCCATTTTTATAAAGTACAACCAAAATAAAACAAAGTCTACTTGCAAATCCAAATTTCAGTGGCCGGACTGGGTCTGGTGGTTCACACCTATAATCCTAGCACTTTGAGAGGCCAAGGCGGGCGGATAACTTGAGGTCAGGGGTTCCAGACCAGTCTGAACAACATGGTGAAACCCCATCTCCACTAAAAATACAAAAATATCCAGGTGTGATGGCAAACATAACCCTGTAATCCCAGCTACTCAGAAGGCTGGGACGCGAGAATCGCTTGAACCCAGGGGGCAGAGGTTGCAGTGAGCCGAGATCGCACCATTGCACTCCAGCCTGGGCGACGGAGTGAGACTCTGTCTCAAAAAAAAAAAAAAAAGATTGCAGTGGCAAGTTGCCACTGAAGAAGTAATAAGAAGTCTCTTTACAAAATGGGACTAATAAAACCTCAAGAGTTTTAAAAAACAAACTCAGACCTTTCAACGTAAATAAGCATACAGAGTAAATGGATGAGATTTCAAAACCTTTTCTTTTTTCATTCCTAAAACCATGATAAGCAAAAAAAAAAAAGTTGGGGAATGAATAACATTTGTCATAATATCATGAATTCTTTTTTGTTAATACAATCCCCCTGAATTATTTTGAAAGACAGATTACCAATAAAGGAGAATGTGTTATTACTAAGTCACTTAGGAGGGCTACAATAAATATGCAACCATTAGAAAATACCCCAAAATAAATATTTTATTATGTTTATAGGAGTAAGTTTCCTTTAGATTTATTTGCTACTACATAAGAATTTTCTGGAGTTTGGGCTGCTATGTTGAAAACCTAACCATGCAATTAATTTACTCTTTAAAAATATAGGAAGGGTTATGAAACGTCTAAATTGTTCTCGATTAAAATGTCAAAATTGTCTGTTGATTGGTACTGAAGAGGGAGAAAGTTAATCTGCTTTCAGACACTTAAAATATCAAGGTCTCACCCCTTTCCAATTCCTTCCCCTACCCCATCGACTTCAAAGACTACCATATCTTTCTAGATTCTAGAACATCAGTATAGAATGCCATTGTGAATTCCAAATATCATTTTCTTTCACCCTCCTTTAAAGACACTCCATTTCCACCACACACCATGACTTATACCAAAATCAACTCATGTATTCCTTTTATTCCTCTACCCCTCCCCATACCTCATCTCTGGCCAAAGGAGTACCTTAAATTTAGCTCCTGGGTTAATTGTCATGGATCAACATTCTGACCTTCAATTCTTTACTATTCCACCTCTATATTATCTTAGCTGCCTTGGAACTTAGTAAATTTATTTTCCTAAGTGTATTAATCAGGGTTCTCCTGAGAAACAGAACCCCAAAGGCGTATACATAGAAAGAGATTTATTATGACAGATTGGTTCATGCAATTCTGAAAGCTGAGAATCTGCATCTGTAAGCTGGAGACCCAGGAAAGCTACTGGTATAGTTCCCATCCAGCCTTGAAGGCCTGAGATCAGTAGGGGCAACGGTATAAGTTCCACTTAGAGTCCAAAGGTCCATGAGCTAGGAATGTTGATGTCCCAGTTCAAGCAGAGAGGGAATTGCCCTTCTTCTGTATTTTTGTTCTAAATCAGCCCTCAAAGGATTGAAAAACGTCAATTCACATTGGTGTGGGTGATCTTTACTTAGTCTACTGATTCAAATGCTAATTTCTTAAGAAAACTCCCTCACAGATATACCTAGAAATAACGTTTTCCTAGTTATCTGGGTATCCCTTAGCCCAGTCAAGTTGACATATTAAAATTAACCATTGCACTGAGTACTGAAAACTAATGAACACTCTGCTAAATGTATGCATCTCTAGAAGATCTTTGAGTTCATTTTGATGAATAGTAAAGAAATGAAATTAATAACGCCAAAATCAATGGTATTAGCATGAATACTACAGACTTAATTCCATTTGCCCTTTATTGAATCACAGGGATTATGATAATCACTCCGATATTACGCTACTACTTATAAATCATTGCTTTTCCATGGTGTCACTTTTTAAATAGCTCATTTCCTCTTAAGAAATTTTTTTTTCTGTTTTGTACGCTATGCCTGGTACACAGTAGGCACTTGATAATATTTGTCGTTTGATTTTAATTTCATGATTGCTATAACTAATTCTATTCCAATATGCCAGATGCTCTTCCTATTAGCACTCATTAGCAAAACTGAATCATGAATGACTCCAGTATAATAAGTAAACTGTATATAAATCACGAAAGAAAAAAACAGACATTGCATTTAGGATAAAATAAATGCACTGACATTTTTCTTTTCTCCGAGGTTTTACTTTCCAAAATTATAAGCTACAAATTTGCCTAAATTTCTAAAAATTGGGTCACTAAAAATGTAGATCTGAATTAACATGGTTCTTTTGGTTTTGCCATATCCAATACCTCAACAGGATTTTACCTAGATAAAATCTGAACCAGTGATTCCATTGGCTGCATTAGAACCAGCTGAGAATTGGGTTTTTAAAAAACACAATACATATTTTCTGGCCCAATCCCCTAAAAATGCGAATTCAGCTGTGTCTGGTGTGGTGCTAATGCATCTTTATTATTTTAAAGATATCAAGGGGATTATGATGTGCAGACAGCTTTAGGTGGTTAGGACTAACTTAGATTATTACATAACATGTGATCAAATTCTAAATGAGTCAACATGCAGACATTCTAAAAAACCACCACCACATTTTTTCTTCATTTGATTACCCACTATGTTAATGTAATGCTTTGCTCACTCTAGGAGCTTAATCAATGCTTATTGATGGATTGACTATAGGGAGAAATACCCGCTCAATTATATCTTATCCAACTCAGTTTTATTCCATAAAAGACTAAGAAAGGCAGGCATGGTGGCTCACGCCTGTAATCCCAGCACTATGGGAGGCTGAGGTGAATGGATTACCTGAGGTCAGGAGTTTGAGATCAGCCTGACCAACATGGTGAAACCCTGTCTCCACTAAAAATACAAAAATTAGCCGGGCGTCATGGCAGGCACCTATAATCCCAGCTACTCAGGGGGCTGAGACAAGAGAATCGCTTGAACCCAGGAAGAGGAGGTTGCAGTGAGCTGAGATCATGCCATTGCACTCCAGCCTGGGCAACAAGAGTGAAACTCCATCTCAAACAAAAAAAAAAAAAAAAGAAAGAAAGAAAGAAAGAAAAAACAAAGACTAAAAAAAATATCTCTGTAATAGTCGTACTTTTGTTTGAGAAATGAGGTTGTAAAGAAATACAAATCTTGAAGGCTACTCCTAAGGCCTAAGAGTTTTCTGACTTAACAGAGTGATGCCACACAGACTGAGTCAAATCTACTGGGGATAGTTATAACATGAATCCAGGGTTGAGAGGAGAAAAGGCAGGTGTCATGGACAGCAAAGCTGGAGTGAAGGCTTCTGCAATGCTTTTACTCCATTTATTAGTAAAATCATGATAAGCCAAAAACAAAACAAAACGACAATGGAACTTGGGGAATGAATCACATTTGTCCTAACCTTAGGTTTCTGTGGTCAGTATGCTTGAGCACTGGGACTGAACTGATGGACCTTTCCGGTGGGCTTTGGTATGGAGTCATTGTGGTCAAAGCTAAGCTTATTTAACTTCTGTCATTGGGATGAGATCTTGAGACCAACTTCTGTCAATAACTGCACAATGTTCCTCAGTGACATACTTAAATATTCAACAAAAGTGGCCCATATTTTCATCTCAGGAATTCAGGTTATCCTCATAGATCACAGAAAACTGAGCTGTGAAGGACAGTTTTATTATTGTGCTTCCGGATTTGTTCCACAACGATTCAACTGATTCTGTAAAGACCTACCTGCAGTATTAGTCACTTATTCAATAAACATTCACTGAACTACTTTAGGCCAGAAACTCTGCTAAAATGGAAGAAACTATTATAAACATGGAACATGAGCTTTTTCATGGCTAATCAACCACAGAAGGTGAAGATGTGTAAATAAATCATCAAAATGCATGAAGTAATAAAGGAGGAATCTGAAAGTATTATATTATTGCCTCGAACACAGCAATCAACTGTTTGGGGGCTGGGGGAGGGTACTGAGCAAGGCAATGGGAAGGGAGCTAGTGTGTTGGGAATGTGGTGTCTTGAGACACACACTGAGATGTACTTTCAAATGAAGTCTGGAACTGCAGATATATTTAGCGAGTTGAGACTGTGGCAAGGGCAAGACTTCATAGAGAAAATAAATGGAATAGAATGAGAAAAAGAGAAGTGGGGAAAGTGAAAGGGCAGAAAACTCTAAAAAATTTCTGACATGTAAGGAGAAGATGAAACAACAAGAGGTAGTGAAAAAGTGTGGGGATGAGTGGGGACAAGACAGGTGCTGGGCAAAAAGAGAACCAGAGAGACAACTCACAGGAATGAGGAAAGAGCGGGTTTCAAGAAGGAAAGAATGGTTAACACTGTTAATTTTCCAAGGTCAAATATGTAAGAGCAGAAAGCTGTCCTTTAAGTTCCGAGAACTAAGGAGTGGAGTGTCTGTGGAGGCAGAAGTAAGCTGTAGGGACCCAGGAGGACAACAGGAGGCGAGGAAGCAGAGATATCGACTCCTCCAAGCTGCTCTACCATAAAGACAAAGAAAGAAATGGGACTGCAAGAGTGATGGGCATAGAAGATGCAGAGAGCAGGTTCTTTTTTTATGGCTTTTGTTTTGGAACAGGGGTAGAGGGGGCAGCCATCCTGTATCTCACTGAAAGAATTGTTGAACAGAGGTTCCCAGAAAGTCCGTGCACAGTGGAGATGCCGAATACCATGAAGTACTGAAAGAGGAAGCATCAGATAGTAGAGAGAACAGAGTTGGAAGGACCTGGCTTCAAATCCTGAGTGGCTCCGTTGCTAGCTGTGTGACAGAGCACATAACTCAGCCTTTGCAAGAGTCAGTTTCCCTGTGGATATCCTCAGAACAAAATGTGCCTCCTATGTTTATGGGAAGACTAAATAAATGAAGGTACATACAGTGCCTGCTGTGGTGCCAGTCAGCTACAGATGTTTCTCTTTTTCTTTCACCCTAAGCAAAAATCTTAAAATATCCAATAGGAGCATGTATTTACTTACCTTGAAATAAATATGTATATGGTGATTGAAACTTACATAGGCACCAAACCATTTATTCCAACCAATAATTTTAGATTTGAAATGTAATAATGAAAACCATAAGTGTTATATTCAGAAAACTACATGAAACAATAAAAACATATGTAATAGGTAACTGTAAATTTGATGAACAAATAATGCAACTATAACTTCTACGTGACATATTAGTACACAGATAAATCGTTTTGTGAAAGATGATGTGTTAATACTCATCTTGATCAAAGCAGCATATTAGGCTCTACTTAAACTGACAGGAAATATTCCTTGCTGTTACATTCTGGCCTCTGGTTGGCAGATTACTAGTGTTCAAGGAGAAGAGCTGTAGAGGTAGGTGGTCCCATGTGGACTATGGTTTTATTGTACCGTCTGTGAAGTGAGTTCCAAGCCTAAGGCTCTATGCCATGGCAGTCCTTGAGGTCTGAATTTGGACCTCACTCGACCTCCCTGACCATAAAAGAAAAGCTGATGATGGACATCTCATGGATAATTCAGAATGTGCTCTTTGTCAGCAAAAACATCACCTGTTGAAATGACTATTCAGACTCCCTGTCAGGATACAGTCAAGACAAGAGGGCCTCAGTCACAATGCATGTGAATGGTGTCTGCAGTGAGCACAGTCCTCATCAATCAAATAAATGGATGTTCCTATTTATAAAGCTGTGCAGTATTATTCCAGCCTGTTAGTCTTCCAGTATCAATCATGTCATTCCTGAATCCAGACATTCAACCCTACCTATATGTTAAGAAAATAATCTTCCATAGTGGCATTTGAGGGGTTCCTCCACTAGACTCCTACCTGAAAAATTATCCCTGAATAGCACCCTCCTGGATCATCCAGTGAAAACATTGTTTCTGAATGCCTAAGTGTTGAAACTGATATATGCCTTGACATAGAACCTTCGTCCCTGTCCTGTGAACACATACAGAAGGATTAGTTTGTCAGACTATCCGATACTGCAAAAGGCTGAAAAGAAAGTATAAAGCACAGTAAAGTTAGGTGAGAGAATGGAGTGGGAAAGTAAGTGGGGTGTGTGTGTGTGTGTGTGTGTGTGTGTGTGTGTGTGTGTGTAAAGAGCTGAAAAAGAAAACACAGAAAGAACAGAGCAGAAAATTTTAAAAGCTCTTGGTAGCAATGGTAAGGAAGGAAAAGCTTCGAATTCAGGTCAGATTACAATTAGCCAAGTTATCCTGGTAAGTAGGGTACAGAGAATCTGATATTCCATATACTATTTTTATTTGACACTGAAAAATATATATTATGTTTTATAATGGATACACCTTCTAAATTATGTTATAGGTTAACACCGAAGACATGTTTCATCTACTAAACATATAACTGCTGGATAGTTGAGGGAAAATGGCTAGAAGTTTGCTAGGTAGCAGTAGAAAATCTAGCTGGGATTCAAAATATCTCAGGAATAACACATGATACAAATATTGCCTACTTAATTGTGAAACAGACTGCATTTGTATGGCTTGTGTTTTTGTACAGGATGGCTGTAGTTATTTTGGTAAACAGATACTCATACATTGTGTACACATGTGCTTTTGAGCCCTCTCTTTTCATTATTCTAGAAGTACCTTAAAGAAAGGAACCATGTCTAGTGTTTTCTTTATACCTCCTTTAACTATCAGTAGTATTATACTGTGGATGCCCCAAAATGTTAACTTACCTATTTATGAGTTGCTTACATTTATATTTTTCTTAGAGACATCAGTTTTTTCCTCAATGTATAAATAACTAGGTAAGGAATGGGATGGGACATTAATTTTCTCAACAAATATTGTGTAAAAAACTAGAAATACACAGGAAAAAAAACAACAAAAAAGATGAACTCTGCCCTCAGGTACTTAATGCCTGAGAAAGGAAACAAAGATAGAATCAGATATAGACAACCACATGTTACAGGTGCGATGATGGAAGTCAGTACAAGCACCATGTGGGCATTGGAAACGTTCCAATTCTAACAAATCTATGCCTCTTCTTGCCAGTTACAGGCATCGTCTGCATAGGATTCAGAAAGAAAGATTTGTCTTAAGCTGAATGAAACCAAATCTGCAATTTTTATAGGAAACTCACATGACATTAAAAACAGGAAAACAAAAACAACGCATACGGGGTCTACAGGATTTAGAAATACAGATCGGTAGAGATGAAAGGGATCAACTAAAAGGATTCATGTTTATATAACCAGTCCCAGTCCCCATTTTTCTATTATTAAATAATAGATGATTGCATGTGGTATCTAAGTCAGAATAAACTTTAATTTACAGCTATACCATCTGTACTACTTACTATTTCTATTACGGCAACTTCTTTGAAGAAGGCATTTGATTTTAAAAGGAATGGCATATCTACTTTTAGAATTTTTTTTTCCTACAAAAAAAGGCCATAGACTGGAAGAAAGCACAGAGGCACAGGTGGCTAAATAAAATTTTTCAATGAATAGAAATGAGCTAAAAGTCTCTAACATTTCCTTAAAATGTCTTATGATGTCAGAACAAATTGAACAAATAAGTTTATGTATTGCTCATGCATGCACATAATTTATTTGTGGTATAATGACTCAGATGCAGTGTTTGGCTAGTCAATTCCACTTCTGCATTTCTGTTCATTGCCTGGAAATATTATTGTTCTGCCATACTGACTTAAGTATTCGTAGACAAAAAGCGATACATATTTGGAAGAAGGCAAAAATGAAAGATTTTTTTTTTTTTTTTTTTTTGAGACGGAGGTCTGGCTCTGTCACTCCAGCTGAGTACAGTGGCCGGATCTCGGCTCACTGCAAGTCTGGCCCCGGGTTTACGCCCCATTCCTCCTGCCCTAGCCTCCGAGTAGCTGGGACTACAGGCGCCTGCCACCTCTCAGCTAAGTTTTTGCATTTTAGTAGAGACGGGTTTCAGTGTGGTTAGCCAGATGGGTCCGGGATCTCCCTGATCTGGATCCCGCCTCCGGCCCCGGCCTCCCCCAAAGTGCTGGGATTACAGGCTTGAGCCACCGCGCCCGGCCAATGAAAGATTTTTACAATGTGAAACAAACGATCTTGATATTAGGTGCATCTTATAGATAGCTGGCCATGTATGGGGAAAATTATATGCTGAAGCAAGAGTTAAAATAAAGGGGTTTATTAATTTTACTACTTTATGTTCTTGTGAAGATAAGAGCAGAATGGTAAGGAATACTGCCAGTGGTTGTTTATAAAACTGGATCAGAAATCAGACCAATAGAAAAAAATATAAAAATATATGCTTCATACTTACCAGTGCCATGTGACAATTTTATGGTGTCCACAAAACAGTCCAATTGATAGACTCTCTCTTCTGTTCAAATGGTCAGATCAATTTAATTCAGAACCAGAATTTGTTTTAGATCTGGGTTTCCAGGACTGTCTCTGGTTCGTCCACAGGTTTTTCTAGAGGGGACTGACCAACTGGATCTACTTTCATTTGAAGATCATACTAGCCACCCACACTTACCTCAAGTGGTGCTGAATCCTCAAGGAAATTCCCTGCCCTCTCACTCCTCACCATCCACAGAGCTAAATCAGACTTATCTTTGTGGTAAAGAATGCAAGGTCTAGAATTAGCCTCTCCAGATTAAAATTCTGACTCCGGGCCGGGCGCGGTGGGTCATGCCTGTAATCCTAGCACTTTGGGAGGCTGAGGCCGGTGGTCAGGAGTTTGAAACCAGCCTGGCCAATATGGTGAAACCCCGTCTCTACTAAAAAATACAAAAATTAGATAGGTGTGGTGGCGTGTGCCTGCAGTCTCAACTACTCAGGAGGCTGAGGCAGGAGAATTACTTGAACCTGGGAGGCGGAGGCTGCAGTGAGCCAAGATCATGCCACTGCACTCCAGCCTTCTTGAGACTCTGTCTCAAAAATGAAACAAAACAAAACAAAACAAGAAAACAATTCTGGCTCCAAACATACATGGTTTTCGGAAAGTTATTTAAGTTCTCTGCGCACAAGTTGACTCATCTACAATATGAAAATCATACTAGTACCTGCATCTTAGGGTTTTCAATGAAGATTAAATAGTGCATGTAGAAATGCTTAGCAATATATGTATATATATTTGTATAGTGTATATTTATGTGTCTAAATAAATATAAATATACATATATATATCTGCATTTGTATTGTTCACCTTCTTTGCACATAGGCATTCACACGACTTTGTTCTTACCTTGCAAATGTTATATACAAAACATTTTCTAACATTTTCCCCATCCTTCTTCTCCATTCTATGCTGCCCTTTGCCAAGTGAACACAACTAGCCTAACCAGAAAGAAAAAAACAAACCTCACATCCCAGCAACTGTCAATTTTTTGCCCATATTCATTCTTCTGACATTTCTTCCACTCTTGTAGTAGCAAAGAGAAAATTAAAAACAGGCTGGGCAACTGATAATGTGCTTTTTGCATCACCAATTAGAATGTTGAGAGTCTAGGTCATAAGGTAGGAACAGCTTCAGATGTGTTTTCAGAAAACAGAAACAAACCCACACAGCACTCTGCCTGGGGAGAAAATCATTTCTCCCATGAATACTGATTCAGTTCAAAGGCACACCTAACTCTAATCCATAACAGAAGAAGATGAAAAGTTTATTCGAAGAGAATCTACATATGGAATTGAGAGGGGGAAGGAAAATAGTCACACACAGAAAATTTATTCTGGGCCAGGTATGGTAGCTTATGCCTGTAATCCCAGCATTTTGGGAGGCCAAGGCAAGAGGATCACTCGCGCTGAGGAGTTCGAGAGCAGTCTGGGCAACAAAGTGGGAATCTATCTCTACAAAAAATAAAAATAAATCAATTAGGCAGGGGTAGTGGTGTGCCTACAGTGTCAGCTACTTGGGAGGCTGAGGTGGGAGGATCACTTGAGCCCAGGAGACGGAGGCTGCAGTGAGCCGTGATCATGCCACTACACTCCAACCTGAGTAACAGAGACCTTGTCTCAAAATAAATAATAAATAAAAATAAAAATAAAGTTTACTCTTACATGTATTTCTTCCACCTGAAGAAAGAATCACTACCTCTCTATCAGAGTTGAATGAAAAGAATCATTACTAGCTGAATGGGAAAGGCAAAAATGGAGCTACACCTGAGGCCTCCTAAATTTGCATTCAGTTCAGTCAATCTTCACTGTAGCCACTTCTGGATCATCAAAGCCCACAGTAGGGCTGAATATCCTTAGCAAGGCAGGGCCTGTAATGTGATGTGGTAAGTGGGGATAGGCCTGGTGGCCATTTTGTTTGCTTATTGGTCTAGCCTCAAAAATAAGACAAGGATTGGATGTCTTAGGGCTAATGGCTGGTTCTAAAGGCAAAACAGCCCTTGCAGGACAGTTAGGAAATAACAGTCCTTCCTCCCCTCAACATTGTGTAGTGTATCAGGAAGCCACTCACTCAGGTGGAAGAGGGTCTAGGGCATTCCAGGAATGGAGAGGACAGGGCATCTATGAAAGATATTTTTTAGTGCTGGACAACCAGTGTCACTCAAATTGTCTCCCACCCTAGCCCCAGGGAGTTGTGCTCCCTCAGTTCCTCCTTACAGTTGCTGGGTAAAGGAGGCTGCATGGATTCTGAAAAGCAAGTCAAGAGGAAGAGCTGCTGACCTAAAAGTACTGTGGAAAACTGAGAGCAAAGGCTAAGGAAAAGGATGGCAGTATTTAACAGAGGTAGAAAAGGATACTTCCTGCCTTTTTCCCAGCTCACACTGTGACTCTGACATGAAGTTTTGGACTGAGTGATTCTGCCCAGAAGCACGCCATCAGAGGACATGTCAAGGAGCCAGTGAAAGAGAAGCGATGACCCAGTGTGGGAGAAAGCAGTGACACATTCACATGTCCTCTTCTCCTCTTTACTGAGGTGGCAGTAAACCAGTGGCAACCAGGAGCTGGGATTTGAGGGGCTGGAACTAGGTTGTGACCAGCCTGAAGAAGCAAAAGTCAGGAAAGCTTAGAAGGTCAAGTCCAAGCCACTGTCCCTTCGAGAGGGGAAGAATCCAGCTCAGGGAAGATAAATACCAGCAAGGGGTAGAGGCACTCCTGGAGCCACAGCTCAAAGATGGAGCAAGAGGGCAAAACAAGGCAGGAGCAAAGAAGAATGAGGCAGGGTGACAGCTAGAAAACAGCCCGCCTCCCTTTCCAAGCAAACAAACCACACAAGGCTTCTATGCCCAGTGAGACTTCAAGATGAAGGGAAGGGACAGGAGGTGGGGATGTGGGAGAGGGGTAAGGACCCAGGATCAGCTGGCCAGCCACAGGGTATAAAGCCAACAGATACCCAGGAATCCAAGACAATTCAAATCAAACATCACATTCAAAGGGTGCATTGAGATGATGTCTGAGGTTTGCTTCGAAATAATGGAAGGAGGACCCACATGTATATATTAAACAAAACTAGACCTTTAACTTCAAACACTGGTATAAAAAGCTATTTTTTTGCCGGGCATGGTGGCGGGCGCCTGTAATCCCAGCTACATGGGAGACTGAGGCAGGAGAATTGCTTGAACCTGGGAGGCGGAGGTTGCAGTGAATCAAGATCGTGCCATTACACTCCAGTCTGGGTGAGAAAAGCAAGACTCCATCTCCAAATCAAAACAAAAAAAGCTATTTTTTAAATTCAGAACACTTCCTTCTAATGGAGATGACAACGGCTAGAAATTGAAAATGATTTTCATGAAACATACCAGTTAGTGTGGTTAGTGAAGAAGGGCACTTCTCATTCTGTAGTTCAAAATTTTTTCTCAATTTATATCTAAATAGAAGTAAGGGAATATTCAAGAAAGAGAGATGTGGTAGCAGAGCATCCTTTATGCAGTGTTTGAGAGCAAAATCAAATGATGTTTCTTTCCCAACATTAACATGTTTAAATAAAGGATAATTCTATCCTTACAGCCTAGGATCTCCTCTTTATAGCTTTTATTATCAATATTTTACTTATATTATCTTACAACACCCCTGGGGGAGAAGCAGAGCAATACTACTATGCTTATTGTATTGAAGAAAATAAGGACAAATGAGATTGGAAGAACCTGGCCAAAATCCAACGGCCATAGTGAGTGGAAGACAGTGAAAGTCAGAACTTCATACCCAGGTCTTCTGACTCCAAATCCAGGCCCTTTTCACTATCGTGGGCAACTTAGTCCCATCTCCTGGGTTTCCTCCAGTTGCCAGCTTGGTGTTTCACACTGGTAATTTGCCTGTTAGTCTGTGCGACCTTGACTTAACGAATGATTGAAATGTAGTCTTGTGGTGTTCTGGTATTCCAGAATATGATGCTATTTTTAAAGAACCAAGTATTCTTTTGGTATTTTTCTTGATGTAGTGCCATTATTTTGGTATTTAAAAATCTAAACTCTGAATTATGTGCATTATGATATATATTCAGAGAGCTATATACCACATTTAAATTTCATATCAAATAAAGCTGCTTTTAAATAGAAAGCATTCTGACTACACCACTTCCCTTTTAAAACTTGTTCAAAATGTTATCTGGCATTAATTCCAGTTTCCTAAATGACTAGTAAGACTGAGCGTGTTAATCCATTTTCTTTGTTATACAGGAATACCTGAGACTGGGTGATTTATAAAGAAAAGAGGTTTATTTTGGCTCACAGTTTTACAGACTGTATAGGAAGAAGGGTGGCAGCATCTGCTTCTGGTGAGGCCCCCAAAAGCTTCCAATCATGGTGGAAGGTGAAGGGAGAGCAGGCATATTAAATGCTGGGAGAGGAAGACAGGGAGGGAGGTTCCAGGCTCTTTTAAACAATCAGGTCTCAGGTGAACTAACAGAGCAAGAACCCACTCATTACCAGGGGGATGCCACCAAGCCACTCAAGAAGAATCTGCCTAAGTCCCACCTCCAACACTGGGGATCACATTTCAACATAAGATTCAGAAGGCACAGATCTCCAAACCATATCCAAACCATATCACTGAGCATTCTTTTTTTTTTTTTTTTTGAGACAGAGTCTTGCTCTGTCACCCAGGCTAGAGTGCAGTGATATGATCTCGGCTCACTGCAACCTCTGTTCCCGGGTTCAAGGGATTCTCCTGCCTCAGCCTCCTGAGTAGCTGCGGTTACAGGCATGTGCCACCACGCCCGGATAACTTTTGTATTTTCAGTAGAGATGGGGTTTCGCCACGTTTTCCAGGGTGGTTTTGAACTCCTGACCTCAGGTGATCTGCCCATCTCAGCCTCCCAAAGTGCTGGGATTACAGGCGTGAGCCACCATGCCCGGCCTCTTTTTTGATTTGTAGTATTTCTATTTTCCTCAGAGTCAGTTTTAGCCTAATCAATTCCCAGAAACCTCAGATGGAATTTGATTGTTGTGGGGGTAGTGGGTGAAGAAAGGGCCTTAAGGAAAATGTAGAAGGATAGAAGTATTAGGGAGAAGAGGGGAAGAAAAGACAAAGAAATGTCCAGATTAGTGGTTTTTCTTCTCTTATTTCCTGAGAGCACCAAATTCATTTTCTTAAAAATAGACTGTTCTCTCCTAAGATAATTTATTTTAACTTCTTCACCAATTTATCCTTTTTAGAGAGATTTAGGCTGGCAGGGCAGAAGAACAACAGTCCTTGGTCTGGCTGTCTCTCAGGTTCATTATTCTCTCAGAACAAAGTGCAGAAAATGATGGCACCATGCTGATGCTATCTTTTCATAAAATACTGCTAGTAATATCAGCATTAGTGCCAGTATTTCAGGGTTATGAAAATAAATATGACCAGTTTTGTCATTTTGTTCCAATGCTGCAGCTACTAAACCTGACTGCTGGAAGTTCCAAACCGAGTACCAAGGCTTCTCCCCAGGCCTCTTGTGTCAGACCAGTCACCAAAGCTGCCAAAGCCACCAAAGCCAAACACGTATGGCCCTTACCAGAGCTCCCAATCCAACTGCCACAGGGTGACTCCTGCTCTACTGTGACGGATTCTTGCTCTGGCTGGGGGAGACTCAAATTCTGGCATTACTATCCTCATTCTCAATTCTGGACACTTTCATAAGTTAAAGAGAGTTAAGGCTGGGCGCGGTGGCTTACACCTGTAATCCCAGCACTTCGGGAGGCCGAGGCAGGTGGATCACCTGAGGTCAGGAGTTCAAGACCGGCCTGGCCTACATGATGAAACCCCAAATCTACTAAAAATACAAAATCAGCCCGGCATGGTGGTGGGTGCTTGTAATTCCAGCTACTTGGGAGGCTGAGGCAGGAGAATTGCTTGAACCTGGAAGGTGGAAGTTGCAGTGAGCCAAGACCATGTCACTGCACTCCAGCCTGGATGACAAAAGCAGAACTCATCTCAACAACAACAAAAATTAATAAATAAATAAAGGGAGTTAAATATAGTGCAATAAATTTTGACAGAATAACCCAAATTTTCATCAGTAAGGGAGTGGTACATATTGCAGACATTGTAATTGTAAGTCATTAAAAGAGTGAGTTCCATACCTGGTTGATCCTGAAATAAAAAAGAAATAAAGAAAAAAAAAGAGCAAGTTCCATTTACATGTACTGACATCAAAAGTCAAGATGGGTTGTTAAAGTGAAAAGGACAAGTCTACAGTAAATGGGGCAGTTTTCTTTCTCTTTCTTTTTTCTTTTTTTTTTTGAGACGGAGTCTCGCTCTGTCGCCCAGGCTGGAGTGCAGTGGCCAGATCTCAGCTCACTGCAAGCTCCGCCTCCCGGCTTCACGCCATTCTCCTGCCTCAGCCTCCCGAGTAGCTGGGACTACAGGCACCGCCACCTCGCCCAGCTAGTTTTTTTGTATTTTTTTAGTAGAGACGGGGTTTCACCGTGTTAGCCAGGATGGTCTCGATCTCCTGACCTCATGATCCGCCCGTCTCGGCCTCCCAAAGTGCTGGGATTACAGGCTTGAGCCACCGCGCCTGGCCAGTAGTTTTCTTGATTTCTTTCTTAGATAGCTATTAGTGTATAGAAATGTCACTGATTTTGTATGTTGATTTTATATCCTGCAACTTGGTTGAATTTGTTGATTAGTTTTAACTCATTTTTTTTTAGTGGAATCTTTGGAGCTTTCTATATATAAGATCATGTCATCTGCAAACAAGGATAATTTATGTAACTAAAACTCTATCACTGGTATCTGTCTGTCTTCTATCTAGTTGGTTGAAAATGAATAAAAAGAGGGCTGGAGGAGTTATTGGACTAACAGAAAAGCTTAAATGCACATAAAATGAATTTAGCACATAAATAGACATATTTAGCATCCAAGTTTTTAGAAATGTAAAAATAAATTTGGAAGCAAAACGTGAATGGAATGTAAAATACTTTCAGATAGGGGGAGCAGGCAGCCTGCCAGTGCAGCAATACCAGTGTAAAGCAAGCCAGCTGAGTTAGGAGGGGCCTCCAACAGAGTGAGGCAAACTGCCTGGCCCATTAGAAGGTGACTCTTCCCAACAGTGATGACATGCTCAGCATTCTCCACCTTGACAATAGCAAAAGGTTTGTCATCTTTTGCTGACAGTCAGTTCATTACTGAGTCATATTCTATTACATCCATTGGTGCTCTCATACCTTTTTTCCCCTTCCTTTTATTAAGAGACAGTGAGAGTTCTTTCATCTCCGGCCGGGGGGAAATCAGAAGCAGGCAAGCGTGATCACTGTCCATTAGCAGCAGCGTCTGCTGGCAGCAAGAGGGGCAGGGGCCCTCTGCCTTCCTGAGCTGCTGCAGCTGTGGGCTTAAAGGACATGCCCACATAACTTGATTGATCATGTCAGTCACAATTTTAAGATTTTAGCCAGGAAGTTCAATGTAGGCGCCATCATCGAAAAGATTTAACAGATGTTAATATCCATAATGTTCATGTTCATTGTATGTATTTGACTCTTAACTAGGTTTTCTAATTTTCCTTTTTAAGGTAGTCTAGATATTAATCTCTTGGGTTTCTTTTAAGTGCAGGGGTCCAAGTACAAGTTTGTTACACAGGTAAACTTGTGTCATGGAGATTTGTCGTACAGATTATTTCATCACCCTGCTAATTTTCTTAATAACCACCAAGAGCTCGCTGTTCTTTTTTTCTGATAATCTCTCTCTCTCTCTCTCTTTCCCCTCTCTTCCTCACCCCCAACCCTGACTATTTTAATATATACCCAACCTTTACTCTGATTCCAAATGTTTATTCTATAAATAATGGTTCTAGGAACAACAAAGATAACTTTTGCAACTTTACTCTTAGTATATTCTTACTTCTTAAAAATGAAGACAGAAAAAGTTTTAAATGCTATTATTATCACATGATGTGACTGTAATACCTGGAAATCCCAAGAGAAGTAACTCAAAAGTATTATAAATAAGAAAAAAATTCAGTAAACTGGCTAGGTACAAAGTTAGTGTAAAATAAAGTAGTAGCTTTCCAATACACAAAGAACAATCAAATAATAGATATAATGTAATAAAAGGTGTATATAACAGTGACTAAAATATTCTTAGGAATATACTTAACAATAAACATGCAAGATCTGTATTAAATAATTTTAATCCTGCATAAAATTTTAAAATCTGCATTTTTTTTTTTTTTTTTTGATTTAAAAGGTAAAGTGAGAGGCCGGATATGGTGGCTCATGCCTATAATCCCAGCACTTTGGGAGGCTGAATCGAGTGAATCACCTGAGGTCAGGTGTTCAAGACCAGCCTGGTCGATATGGTGAAACCCCATCTCTACTAAAAATACAAAATTTAGCCAGGCATGGTGGCACAGGCCTGTAGTCCCAGCTACTCAGAGGCTAAGGCAAGAGAATCGCTTGAACCCAGGAGGCAGAGGTTACAGTGAGCCGAGATCGTGTCACTGCACTTCAGACAACAGAGCAAGACTCCGTCTCAAAATAAAATAAAATTGAACAGAGATAAACAAGACTTAAATAGAACTCAATTTGGTTTTGACTCAGGAGTCTTAGTATTATTATATGACAAACATCCTCCCTAAACTAATATATACATTTCAAGTGATCAATAAAAATAACAACAAACCTTTAAATATAAGCTGTGTTAAAGTTCATAGGAGAATAATAATAATAATATTTATGTTTTTCAGAACAAAAAAATTCTAAAAAAGAAGGTACTGGTCCTTTCAGAAAGTTAAACATATTACAAAGCAATAGTAGCCAAAATGTCTAGTGTATCAATAGATATAAAGACCAATCAACAGGCCGGACACAGTGGCTCACACCTGTAATCCCAGCACTTTGGGATGCCTATGCAGGCAGATCACCTGAGGCCAGGAGTTCAAGACCAGCCTGGCCAACTAAAAATACAAAAAAATTAGCTGGGCATGGTGTCACGTGTCTATAATCCCAGCTACTGGGAAGTGCTGAGGCAGGAGGATTACCTGAGCCCAGGAGGCTGAAGTTGCAAGAAGCACGATCTTCGTGCAACTGCATACTGGCCTGGGCAACAGTGAGACTCCATTGCCCAAAAAAAAAAAAAAAAAAAAACTAACAAAAGAGTCTAGACCAACATATATGCATACAGGAAGGCAGATTATGAGAAATGGCCCCTTTGAATCAATGGGAAAGATGAACTGTCAAAACCTACATTGGATATTATTGAGGAACCGTCTGGAGAAAGAAAATAATTCTAGATATCAACTTCATTTCTTACATTAAAATGAATTTTAGCTGCATCAAAGATTTAAAAGTAAAATAAAAATTGGCTACTTAAAACTTTTAAATTCCTGCTAATAAACTCAGGAAAATAATTTTTGTACCACATAAAACAGACAATGGGCTAATTTCTATGTTACATAAGGATCTACAAATACTTTTTGTAAGTTTTACAATCAAAATAGGTAAACAGGAAAATGGGCAAAAGCACGATAATCCATTCACAAAAAAAACAAATAGTTTTAAAATAGAAAGATGTCAAACTTTTACCCACAATAGGAGAAATGCAAATTAAAACCACAAGATTCTTTTTTTTTTTTTCTCCCATCAGATTGGAAAAGAACAAAATATTTGATTAAAAGCAATCTTGGGGAGAATGTGGTGGGAAAGGCATTCCCCTTGGGAATACAGACTGGTACTATCCCAGGGAAGGGCCATTTTGGCAGTATCTGTACACATTAAAATGTTCATGCCAGACCAGGTGCGGTGCCTCATGCCTGTAATCCCAGCACTTTGGGAGGCCAAGGCAGGCAGATCACCTGAGGTCGGGAGTTCAAGACCAGCCTGGCCAAGATGGTGAAACCCCATCTCTACAGAAAATACAAAAATTAGCTGGGCATGGTGGCGGGCAATTGTAATCCCAGTTATTCAGGAGGCTGAGGCAGGAGAATCACTTGGAGGGAGAGGTTGCAGTGAGCCAATATCGTGCCATTGCACTCCAGCCCGGGCAACAAGAGCAAAACTCCGTTTCATGAAAACAAAAACAAAAACAAAAAAACTCTCTTTCCCATCTTGCAAGATGGCAGGTGAAAAAGTTGAAAGCCAGATACCCAAGAGAAGAAACCCAAAGCCAAGAAGGCTGATGCTGGTGGCAAGGTGAAAAAGGGTCACCTCAAGGCTAAAAAGCCTAAGAAGGGGAAGCCCCATTGCAGTGCAATCCTGTCCTTGTCAGAGGAATTGGCAGGTATTCCCGACCTGCCGTGTATTCCAGAAAGACCATGTATAAGAGGAAGTACTCAGCCGCTAAATCCAAGGTTGAAAAGAAAAAGGAGAAGGTTCTTGCAACTGTTACAAAACCGGTTGGTGGTGACAAGAACGGTGGTACCCGGGTGGTTAAACTTCACAAAATGCCTAGATATTATCCTACTAAAGATGTGCCTGGAAAGCTGCTGAGCCACGGCAACAAACCCTTCAGTCAGCATGTGAGAAAACTGTGAGCCAGCATTGCCCCCAAGACCATTCTGACCTTCCTCACTGGAGGCCGCTGGGGCAAGGCGGTGGTTTTCCTGAAGCAGCTGGCTAGTGGCTTGTTACTTGTGACTGGACCTCTGGCCCTCAATCGAGTTCCTCTATGAAGAAAACACCAGAAATTTGTCACTGCCACCTCAACCAAAATGGATATCAGCAACGTAAAAGTCCCCGAACATCTTACTGATGCTTACTTCAAGAAGAAGCTGCGGAAGCCCAGACCAGGAAGGTGAGATCTTTGACACAGAAAGAGAAATAGAAGATTACAGGGCAGTGCAAGATCGATCAGAAAGCTGCGGACTCACACATTTTACGAAAAATCAAAGCTGTTTCTTAGCTCCAGGGCTACCTGCGACCTGTGTTTGCTCTGACGAATGGAATTTATCCTCACAAATTGGCGTTCTAAATGCCTTAAGAACCTAATTAAATAGCTGACTACGAAAAAACAAAAACAAACAAAACAAACAAACAAACAAATGCTCATACCTTTGACCCATCAATTTTTCTTCTAGGTTTCCATTCCTAAATCATATTTCCACAAAGAAAATAGAAGTTCACAGAAAATCACTGGATTATTGTTTTTATAGCCAAGGACTGAAAATAATCTAAACGTCTTTCAGTAGGAGACTAGACAAATCAACTATGATACCTTCATCTGGTGGAATACTTTGTAACTTAGAATAAAGCATACCTCCTTCTGACCTAACTGACCTGAGTTGAAGAGCAAATCATGTTATGTTAAGTGCTTATTGGTGATGGTTGTGGCATCTTTAGGCAAGATGTGGAACAATTTGTATGGCATATTAGCATTTTTGTAAAAAAAAAAAAATCAGACATACCGATGGCAAGAAAGTGGCAATGACAGTTAACTGTGGATGGTGACACTGGTAGATCAGGGAATGGGAATGGGTTTAGGAGAGCAGAGTGCTTTCCAATGAAACCCCTTCGTTGTGTGTGCATTTTCTATCTTGTGCACATACTTCTTATAAATGAACATAAATTTAATTCATTAAAAGTTAAATAACTAAACTTGGTGAAATAACATATGGTATTTTTTAGTCCATCCTTGTAAATGTGACCTTCCTCTTGTACGTACTCAGTTTTTATAGGTATTAAATCAAAAGCCAGCAGAAAACATATTCATTTGGAAGTTCTTTATAATATAACTTGGCGTGTCTGAGATGAGTTTCCATTTGATTTTTAAAAATTGTACCTTGTCTTCAATACAAACGTAAATCTTTTATGCATTTATTTCGATTGATGTAAAAATAACTTCTTTTTATAGCATCGGCTTTCATATTTGATATGACGTAGCTGCCCTACTTATGAAAGGGCACCCAGAAGCCAAGATCCCTGCTGGCAGATGCACCTTTGTAATCATAATAATAGTACCTTGCTTTTTAGAGTGTGTTGCGTGTGGGCTATCATTTGAGCTTGATCATTTTTTTCCAGGTCTAAATTATAAGCACCTCTGTCTATATGGAAAGAACTGTTTTTCACAGTTCTTTATGTTTTCATAGATAAGAGAATTCCATTCTCGGTACTGGTCCACCCTTCCTCGTTCCCTCCTTCCTTCTTTCCCTGCTTCTCTTCATCCCTCCCTCTGCAGATGTGTCTGCTTTTGAGTGATAAACATGGTTTTAAGAATAAGCCTCAGAGAGGAATCACTTTTCAGTGTCTGCTTGTAAGCCAGCTTGGTTCTTATACAGGGTTATTTCCTACAGATCACTTCACTGGAATTAAAACAATGGATTTTTTTTCAGTTTGGGAATTGTTTTCCACCCAGTTATCTGTGCAGGAACCCTACAGAATGGGAGGCAGGTTAGCCCCATCTCCTGGTTTTTCAGAGCATAGAGGAAAAGGAAGAAAAAGCCATTATTGTTTGCTACTTCTTGTCACCTACTTTTTTTTTTTTTTTTTTGATGGAATCTCGCTCTGTCACCCAGGCTGGAGTGCAGCGGTGCAATCTCGGCTCACTGCAGCCTCTGCCTCCCAGGTTCAAGTGATTCTCCTGCCTCAGCCTCCCAAGTAGCTGGGACTACAGGCGCTCACCACCACGCCTGGCTAAGTGTTTGTATTTTTAGTAGAGACAGGGTTTCACCATGTTGGCCAGGATGGTCTCGATCTCTTGACCTCGTGATCCATCTGCCTTGGCCTCCCAAAGTGTTGGGATTACAGGCATGAGCCACTGCGCCCAGCTTCTTGTCACCTACTTCTTATTTAATGACACTAAATGTGTATTTTGAGTAGAAGCTGGACCTTTTTTATTTCTATTTTAGTTTTCTCTTTCTTCTAAGTTAAATTTTTAAAACATTTGAAACTGTTTTATTTGGATTTTCTGCTTTCATTTTTTTTCCCACTAAAAACAGCTTTGAATCCTCTTTATATAACTTGTTGCCTTTGAAAATAGCCTTTTCTTTTTGTGCAGATTCTTCTTTCTATATCATTTCTAGACATCTAATTTAAATAGAAATTAGTTATTTTCTGTACGGCTTTATTTCAGCCACTTTCTTCCCATTCAGAGAGCAAAAAAATAGGAGATTTAGGAAGGCATGCCAGTTTCTTTCAAGCAAGTGTTGGCCTCTAGTGGATCAAAAGTGCAACACACACTTTCTGTCTACTTGGGCATTCCGTGAAGAACTCTGTATTTTGGGGAAACAATAAAACAGGTTGCTACTACTGAAGAAAAAAAAAAAGGAAAATATACTTCCTTTTGCCAAATAGCATAAATTCATAGATACAATGACAAAATAGCATTAATAGAATTTGCTACCTGATAAATTTAAAACTTAGAAGTGTAAAAATACATCATAAATAAAATTCTAAGTCAAATAACAAACTGGAAAATACTTCTAATAAATATGACCTACAGATAGCAAAATACTTTTAATATATTAAGAGTTTTTACAGATCAACAAACTATAAGAATGGATAAGCTTTCGCATGGTTTCCACTTATAAGACCAACTTACAAAAGTCATAGCATTTCTCTGTAGCAGCAATAATCAACTAGAAAACTTTAAAAGGAGATACAATCTACAGAAATAAAACAATAAAATATATGGGGACTAACCGAACCAGAATATACAACATCTCTGGGGTGGGGGAAGCTTCTAAATGCCAATAAAGGACACAGATGAGTATATAAATATATGGTTTAAAACAGGCTGATTTAATTATCCAAGATGTCAAAGTTTTTCGAGTTAGACTTAATTCACCTAAATAGAATTCAATCTCATTCAAACTTCCAGTTTTCTTTTAGATAAACTAAAATAAATGTATTCTAAAATTTACCTGGAAGAATAAATGTCCACAAATAGGTCAACCCTTTAAAAAGAAGAGTATAAAAACAGGATGTGTCCTGTCAGATACTAAGACATAGAACAATGTCAATAATAAAAAGTATGAATTTTGAAGAACAAATAACTAGACCAATGAAACAGAAGACAGAGTTCAGAAACAGATCCATACACTCATGGGAACTTATATGTAATAAAAATAGCACCACTAATCAATGGAGAAAAGACATAGATTTTAAAACAGACAATGTTGGTGAAACTTATTCATGTATGGAAAAAATAAAACTAGATTTCTACCTAACACCAAATAACAAAGGTGAACTTCAACAGACTGAAAATCTAAATGTAAAAGGGAAGAAACTATAAAAAATTAATGGAAGGTAACATAACAGAATATACTGGTGATCTAGGGTTGGAAAAGACTTCTTAAACAAAATTTGCAAAGCACAAATCATAAGGGTAACAATAAATGTATTTACCTCAAACTTGGAGACTTCTATACAATAGAGGAATAATGGGCAAATTTAGCAGACACATGACAGAACAGGAGAAGACATCTCAAGGTCTACAATTGATCTGCATGTAATATCTAGAATAGTTTTCTCCAATGGAGCTTTCTACAATAAAGAAAATGTTCCAAATCTACACAGTCCAATATAGTCGCCACTAACTACATGTGGCTATTGAGCACTAAATGAAAATAAGAAGTAGAATTAAATGTAATACACAGTACCATTTGATTTATATAAATTGAAAACGCAAGTTTACAATAACACACATTTAATAAGAATTCATATAATTGAAAGAGTATTCACTGAACACACTAGGAAGCTTGCATATGTGTGTCTGTGGGGCAGAGGGAGAGGAAAATGGGAATCAGGAATCAGGATAAAAGGGAATGATGCTAATAATTTCCATGAAAAGAGGAGTATCATTTAACTCAATCCTCTGTAGCTGAGGTCTAACAAAAATGAAAAGAAGGAAAAGCCTTAAGAATCTAGTAGGAAAAAAAAATGAACAGAATAGAAAGAATTAATAAGAAAAAAACACATGAGAGTCATTGTTTAATTTCTTATTATCCAAAGAAATAAAATGGAAAAGAAGAGTGAATAACATTTTCACCCATCATATAGAGAAATAAAATTAGTAAAAATATCGTTCATTTTGGGGAGAATTTTCAAAGAAGCAGGCGTAAGAGCTGGTATTTAAATTGACAATCCCTTCCTGGAGGGCAATCTGTCAGTATATATCAAGAACATTAAGATAAAAACAAAGCTTTTAACTCTGCAATTCCTCTTCAAGGAATTAATCCTAAGTAGATTATTGGATAAGAAAATAAAGATATAAATATGCCCACCATTAACAATAAAAGATAAATACAAGCCAAACACCCAATGATAGGTGCAGAGTTAAATCATTATGATTCATTCATAATGAAGGAATATATAATAGGACATGTTCAAAGAAAATGTACTGCACAGGAAAACACTCATGAAATACTGACATATGAGAAAACACGCAACATTTTATTTATATCTATTATAAAGCCAAGTTTATTTTTTAAATATGCATACACACACAGGCATTAAAAGCAACAGTGCCAGGAAATACAGAAGATGTTAATAGTAGTTATTTCTGGATATAACAGTAGTATTACTAGAGATTTTTGTTTTCTTCTCGATATATTTCTGTATTTTCCTGTGGTCACTACCAAAAAATATGTGTTTCTATTACTAGAAGATACACATTGATTTAGGAGGCATGGAGGCATCTTAACTTGCAATAAGTGGGTAATTCGAGAAAGAAGGATGTGACATTTAGTCTAAGCACAGATACTACCTAAGGGTGACAAAGTAAGTCCTAGCATCAGTAGGAGCCAGCCCTTTACAAAATACACAGGACAAAAGAAAGGTGGGCAGGACCCGTGGTCCATGAGGACTCCCACTGCAACAGCCAGATCTTTCAATGGGGCTGCAACATGCCAGCAAAACCTAAGCCACAGATGGTCCGCGTTCTGCTCATGTTCACTCTCAAAAGGTCACCTAAACTGAGAATTTTTTGATGAATAGAGCCAGTGCCCTTTTCAAGAATAAAGGTGCTTTATATATAACTACAATTTCTACCCCAAACAAGATTTCTAGGTAGTTCTGATCATTTCTAGGAAGTTGTATAGTGGCATTTCACCAGTATGAGTTACAGACACCTGAAGGTTACCTGAAGGTTTGAAAAAGTCATTATAATAGTTGCAGAGTTATTGAAGATCGGCTTATAAAGATAAAATGGCAATGAGATTAAGGGACTTATATCTGAGCTACGCAAGCCCAGAAATGCTTTTGCCAAAAAGAATTTACAGAATTTCACACTGCCTTACAGGAATTTTGATATGAAAAATCTAAGTTCATGCCTAAGGGAGACAGATACACAGTGGAATGTAGTGGGTTCACTGTGACTAAGATATTTCTTGACCCAAGCCTCTGTAACTGATGATCTGGTCTCCAGTGAGCAGAAATATCTCAGCCTAGAGAGACCAGCTATAGGTGGTGTGTGTAGAAAAGGAATACAATTCCTAAACAACTCTCAATGAGCTCAAATTTTCATTTTGGAAGAGTAATTGGGTTTATCAGTAGTAGTGGACAAAGGTCCAACCAACCAGGATACTGGACATCATAAAGGTACTCATAAAACAGTAGTGGAGGCCAGGCGTGGTGGCTCAGGTCTGTAATCCCAGCACTTTGGGAGGCCGAGATGGGAGGATCACTTGAGGCCAGGAGTTTGGTACTAAACTGGTAAACATAGCCAGTACTCCATCCTTTTTAATTTTTGACTCTCTCTCTCTCTCTCTCTCTCTATCTCTCTATATATATATATATATATATATATAAATAAAATACTGAGCATATCTTAGATGGAAAAGGGAGAGTCCAGAAACTAGGGGAGGGAACACAGCAAGGAAGACCAGAGGGCATCAGCGTGAGAATAAGTCAGCTACCCGTCCTTGTCTTGTGATAAAACTTGATCATAAAAAATTAGTAGAATAAATGAGATTTGCTTCTAGTTTCATTTTAAAAAAGAAAAAAAAATCAACAGAATAGAAATTAAAAATACATATCACTTTCTTATAGACTGAGACACAAAGATTTATGAAAACTTACATATTTTATAAAATTACATATTTTTTTTAGTTTATGAAAACAAAGCAGAGTAAAAGTGAGCTCTATCACAACCTGGTAAGATTTTGTTAAAGTTACATGAAACCAATGTTTAGAAAACAAATGTTTATTAATATAGGGAGACGATTCATAATGAAACAGCTCAAACAAGCAGAAGAATGTTGCTCAAAGTTCAGAGGAAAAGACAGTGGGAACTTGAGAGCTATGAGTCCCTCTGTTTGCAAATCTGGAGCAAAATGGCACCCTTAGATATCATGACTGCCCACAAAGCTGGAGGCCCAGGACCTGTAAAGCAAGATCACGTCCAGTGACATTTAGTTTCATTGAGTAAGACCTACTTAATCCTTGTAATCACTCACTCTGTAGCTGTCTAATAAACACTATCCATGTACCAGGCCCTTTGCAAGGTTTAACAAGATCACTGTTTCCCAGTGCTCTGCTGCTGGAATTTGCCACAAGTGTAAGAAAGGTGTTTTTAGGGTGTGAAGAAAACCTTTCCCAACGCCCGCTTCCATACTGGGTCTCCCCTCCTGCCGAAGCAGACTTCATCGTTTTCACAGTACTATGTTCCCATTTCTGTTGTGGTACCCTTTTATTTCACAGTAAGCTGTTTGGTGCTTTGGGTCTATCTCCCCTCTAAGCTGAGCTCCTCAGGCACAAGGACAGTATTCATCCTTGTATTTGTAGACCTCAGGGGGCGTCTTGCACATTGCAAGCACTCTGTAACCATTTGGCAATATTCAGCTCTGCCTATAGGTCTGTGGCTCTTCGAGCCTCAGTTTCCTGATGAATGAAGTGGATCTGACAATACCTCCTGCTTCACAGAGTTGTAATGAGAATCAAGCAAGAGTCCTGTGGCAGCCCTTGGCACAGGCAGGTACTTGTGGTGACACAGGTCTTCTGGGCATTCAGCCCTTCCTCTCCTGGTAAAAGCACTTTTGTTTTCTTTTGGGAAATCCCCTTTTGACCATTCTTAGGCCATGTGGTTTCAGTGTCCTGAAGTCTATCTGCCCCTCCCCCAAACCTGCTTTCCAGGGTTGAGTGTGTGCAAAGCCAGGTCACTTATGGCCAGTGAACATTTGCTCAGGGCCTTCTGCTGAAACAATTGGGAAAAGGTTCTCTGGAGTCACTGAGTAACTTAGATATTAAGCTTTGAGCTGCAAATTTGCCCCCATAAATAGCCTGCCTGTGAACACTCTAAGGTTTCCTAAGATGCCGTTAATTACAAGATAAACCATTATTTTCTACACTACTAACAATAAAGAAATGTAAGAAGAAATTGTACATTGCATTTTGATTTCAGACATGTGAAAAAGAAAAGGAAAACATGCATTTTTAAATTGATGAGATATGGCAAAACCAGCACAGAAGTAAAAGAGATGAAGAGTCGCCAGTCCTAATAATATCGTTTGATCCCTCAAGTCCATCTGAGCCTAAATTCTTGAGTTATTCCTGAACTTTTCAGGAACAAGAGAGTGTATTTGTTTGTTAGGGCTGCTAACAACCACAAACTGACTGGCGTAAACAATCAGAATGTATTGCTTCATAGTTCTGGAGGCTAGAAGTCCCAGATCAAGGTGCAGGGTTTGCTTCTCCTGAGGGCTCTGAGGAAGGGATCTGTTCAAGGCTTCTCTCCCCGGCTTGTAAATGGTTGTCTTCTCCCTATGCTATCTCACAGCTTCCCTCCATGTGTATCTTTACCCAAATTTTTCCTTCTCATAGAAACATCAGTCGGATTGGATTAGCTCCTCACCCCTAACCCTCCAATAATGACCTTATTTTAACTTGATTACCTCTGCAAAGACCCTATCTCCAAATAAGGTCACATTCTGAGGTACTGGGTTTGTTATATAGCCTATAATAGAGGGAATGCATTCCCTTTATACAAAAACCAAGTTGAGGTGGGTTTCTGTCATTGGCCACCAAGACTTCTGCTCAGTAAAATTTAATTTCCTTCCCTTAGGTAACTAAAAGTTCTTTAAAATCCCAGCAAGTTTTCAGAAATGAATGATAACATGCATGAGCAAAATTTTAATGTAATCAGTTCCGTTCCTTCTGAGTCATTCCTGAGGGAGACCAGAGGTTCAGGACGAGACACTGCAGGACCAGACCCGGGCTCTAATTTTGATTCTTCCATTACAAATGAAGTTGGCCAAATCAATTACAAAAAAGAACAGCAATTTCATTTTAAAGGAAAGTAGTATGAGATTGTGAAGAGGACATTAATCTAAGGATGAAAATATCTCCTTTAGATAAAAGGTTCTGACTCTACCACTTGTTCTGTGATATTAGGTGAGCCACTGAATGATCCAGGCCTCGTCTTCTGACGACCAAATGGAAATGCATGTGAAAGCTCTTGACAAACTATACATTGCTGTCCATGACTACGTTTTGGAGTTTTTTTCTCACTTCACTATTGAGTGTCACAACCCAGACACTAGACTCTATACAATTTAAATAGATTATCTCATTTAATCTTCACGATCTTATGAGGCAGTTCAATTAGGTCTATTGTTTCTCCCAGTTTTCAAAGAAGGAAAATGGAAAATAACTTATTTATTTTCGTTTTATTCTGTTGATCAAATTATTGGGTCAATGTGCAATGGCTCACTTAGATTAGTGCGGTCTTGGTTTACGTTGTTTCAGAGGTTGCATTATGCTCCGAGGTCACCCCAATCAAATGAAGAGATGGGGAACTTTTTCTAAAGTCAGCAAATTAACAGCTAATACATTACAGCCCAGATTTGAATTCAAGAAAGGTAGGCTAGAGATTAAGCTCTTAACTGAGCTGGTATACAAGGGATAATGGAAGCTATCTATGGAGATATACTGATAGATGTATATATAGAGATACAAAAGAACAATGGAAAAACTGGCCACAGATGTTTGTTAAAAATACTTATTAGATTTTAAATTATGGAATTAAAGCATGTGTTTTTCCTCTGCTTCTGAAAATAGAACTGCTGGCTGAGTAAGTCCCCCGGAGGCTGAAAGACCAATAAGTGGACAGAAATTCATTACTCTTTGATTCTGAGACCAGCTGCTTCATGCAGAATCTGGCACTTACCACACAAGGACCACTCTTAGCTTTATAATCAATGTGACGCCTTTGTTTAGCTGAGCCTCTCCATCTTGTATTTCTCCTCACTAAGCATTCTGTTGCTGGTTGTTTTTCTCACTGTGTTGATGTATTGATGTCTGTTTCATTGTTCCAGATTATATTTCACTGAGTTTTCAATAGAAATGTCCCTTTTTGCTACCTAGTGAGTGGGTGTCCTTCAGCAGCTTACCACTTTGGAACTATTATTCTGATATCCCATTGCAAGTCACACTTTGTCATTAAAGTCAAGAGAGCAATATCCATGTCACACCTATGACTAAGTCCCAAGTTCACCAAGAAAGTGGATAGCATTCTCTGAATGTTTTGTATTTTTAATTTTTTTAAAAAACAAAAGCAAAAAGTTGAAGCATGAAGATAAACGAATTCACTTGGGCCATGAGAAAGTCGTGGTAACACTGAAAATCGTGAGAGGCAAGTGCGGCTCCAACAGTAAGAAGAGGAGCTTCCTCAGTCTGAACCACTGGGCCCAGGATGTGTGATTTATTGAAGATCTCATACAAGAATGAAGAATTAGCCTGGCTGTGATTGCAGAGCCCCTCTCCCGCTCATTCACCTTGAGCTCACCTGGGAGTAGCTTTGAAGGCCAAGGTCAGAAAAATGTATCGTTGGATCCAAACATTCTCAGTTAGGATTGTGCCTATTGTCTTTTTGATTCCACAACTCCATGACAGCCTGCTACCAGCTGGAACTATGTATTCCTCCTCCTCTCTGGTTCTTCGCTATTTACCGGGTACATTCTTCCTACTATGTGTCATAGTGAGGAATACAGCCATTTGGAGTCAGACAGACACCAGCCTGAATCACATTTGAATCACATCACATAAAAGCTTTAGGTCTATGACACTATTACCTGCTTCTCTCTGCTTCCGTTTTTTTCTTCTGTAAATGAGGGTAGCAATCGTTATCTTCCAGAGCTATTACGAGGATTACATGAGGTAGCACATGCAAAACACAGTAGATTCTAAAAAAAGTTGTTCCTTTTCTCTCTTTTCCCCAAATCATCCAAAGGGGATTTAGTCAACTGGTAACTCTGAAAATGTTAACAAAATATCTATCTCTCCACAGATAAATGCATATGCTAACCATCCAAAAGTAAGTTAAAAGCACAGATTCTACAGCCAAACTACATAGGGTTCAGATCCCTTTGTACTTCAGTTGTCTCACTTGTAAAATGGGGATAACAAACATGCCATCCTCATAGTATTGTTACGAGTGGTAAATAAATTAAGGATGTAAACACATACAACTAACCTGAAAAATACTAATTGTTCCCTAAATATTATAATTCAAGACTCTAATGGTAACACTTATTATTTAGACAGATACGTAATGTCAATGCTAATATATCAATCACCTCCAAGAGAGCTTTGCCAAAGACCTATGCCAGTTTCCCTAAAATGTATATTTTTGGAGCCAGAGATAATATTTTTAGAAGTGTCATTCTGCATAAACGCTTTTCGTAGTTTTTGTGGTGAAGGACAAAAACAGAGGCTATTTAAAATCATTTTCCCTCTGCAGTAGGGAATGAGGAAGGCATTTATTCTTTCCGCATTCTCCGTCCTAGATTACCCCAATAATACTCATCCTGATAACTTTGGAGTTGTTTAATTTCACTGTAAAACAGCTTTGAAAATAGCTATATTGCCCAAACGTCTAAGTTCTAAAAACATCAGTGTCTATTTTAGATCCAGGCTGTTAGCAAATTTCAATATTCATTTGTCGATTCAACCAGAGTTTACTGGAGTTTACTATGTGCCAGACAATGTTATAAAAGATAGGCAAAAACTCCTGCCCTTACAGAGCTTTCATTATAGTGAGGTGAGAGGTGTTCGATAAACAGATAACTAGAATATGTAATTTGTCCAATTATGGTACGTATCATGGAGAAAAATAAATCAGGGAAAGGAAAATTAGGTATCCTAAAGTAGAGATAGGAATTGCAATTCTAAATAGCATAATTGGAGAATATCTCACTGAGAAGAAACCTATCTGTAAGACTGAGAGAAGTAAAGGACCAAGCTATGGGGCTATCTGTTGGAAGAGCATTCTAGGAAGAAGGAACAGTGTATGCAAAGCCCTAGAGGTGGGAGTGTACCTGGCATATTCAAGGAATGGCACACAGGCTGGATGGCTAGAGTGGGGAAGAGCAAGAAGAGTGGGAGTGGAAGTCACATGCACATGAAGTTACAAGAATGTTCACAGAAGCAGTAGTAATAGACAGAATCTTGAAACCACTCCGATATCTATCAATAGTAGAATGAATAAATTATAATGTACTTATATAATGGAATTCCACATTGAAATGCAAACAAAAAACAAACTATAGGTGCTCTCGATAATACAGATGAATCTCACAAACATGATGTTGAGTAAAAGAGGCCAAATGCTGAAGGATAAAAACTGCATCATTTCTTTTACATAAATTTCACAAACAAGGCAACACTTGCAGTAATAAGGCAGATTAGTAGTTAGGACAGAGATATGTGATTAGAAATGAGCTACAAAGTGTCTTCTGGGAGGGACCGAGTGGAGGTAATATATGTTCATTTTGTGATAATTTGCTTAGGAGGTAATATATGTTCATTTTGTGATAATTTGCTTAGGAGTTATGCCTTCCATATGTCTGTTTTACATATATAATATAATGTAATAGTAATATAATATTACTATTTATAATAGTAAATGGAGGAATTTGAGATAGCAAGTACAGGCATTTTTTTCAAAAAGTTTTACTGTAATGGGAGCAGAGAAATGAGGTGAAAGCTGAAGGACTATTTTAAAGATGGGAGAAATGACTGTTTCGGAAGGTTCACTTACTCATATTTACCACTGTCGCAAAACACCTGTTCCATTGTTTACTTAAAGGTTTTCAACTTAAATTTACTTAAAAAGCAAATTTCATGTTAACATTGTGTCACCTGCCATAATAGAAATAACTGTAAAAATACAATGCACACAAGAGTCATTCGATTGAAATAATTTAAAAAAATAAACATAATTGAATGCAAATCAAAATCAATCAAACTGAGCTACAAAAATGAGTGCCTAAAGATAAGTTACTTAAACAGAAAAACAGAGCTGTTGATGATCAGTCAGAAAAAAGGATATTCTGTTCCATGTTTATGTAATAGTCACCAGCACTGTGCACAGTTCCTTCATCATCTTAACCTTTGCACTGCATACATACTGTTTTGAACACCTATCCATATTCATTTCAACAGAGGAGTAAAAGAAAAACCTAGTCACACGTGAAGTGACAAGAGGATGCTGACTTGCCCAGCACTTGAGGTTGTCCCCTGTTCCCATGTCTCTGATTTGGAGGGAAGCTGAGCTTTAGAAAAAGCCTCCTCATGCTGCTGACTAAAAAGAACCCCCACTCCTATGTCTGTTTTTAGAAATAACTGGTGTATGCATGTGTGTGTGTGTGTGTGTGTGTGTGTGTGTGTGTGGTGGGGAAGGTGCTGCTCAGCTGTGGTTCTAGCAACCCTGCCTGAAATCAGGCAAAGGCAGGAGGCCATCAGAGGGCACCTGCAACTGTCACTAGGCCCCAACTCATTGTCTATGTTCCATACTTTAGAAAACACTGACCTATAACAACGGAGATAATATTTTCCAAATTAAAAATCAGGCAACCTGATATTTCAACAAGATACAGTATTTAAAGATAAGAGCTGGCGGGGCGCGGTGGCTCACACCTGTAATCCCAGCACTCTGGGAGGCCAAGGCAGGTGGATCACCTGAGATCAGGAGTTCGAGACCAGCCTGACCAACATGGAGAAACCCCGTCTCTACTTAAAATACAAAATTAGCCCGGCGTGGTGGCGCATGCCTGTAATCCCAGCTACTCGGGAGACTGAGGCAGGAGAATCACTTGAACCCAGGAGGCGGAGGTTGCAGTGAGCCGAGATCACACCATTGTACTCCAGCCTGGGCAACAAGAGCAAAACTCTTGTCTAAAAAAAAAAAAATTAAAAAATAAAGAAAAGAGCAGCAAAATTGACAAATGGGATCTAATTAAACTAAAGAGCTTCTGCACAGCAAAAGAAACTACCATCAGAGTGAACAGGCAACCTAAAGAATGAGAGAAAATTTTTGCAATCTACTCATCTGACAAAGGGCTAATATCCAGACCCTAGAAACAACTCAAACAAATTTACAAGAAAAAAACAACCCCATCAAAAAGTGGGCAAAGGATATGAACAGACACTTCTCAAAAGAAGACATTCATACAGCCAACAGACACATGAAAAAATGCTCATCATCACTCGCCATCAGAGAAATGCAAATCAAAACCACAATGAGATACCATCTCACACCAGTTAGAATGGTGATCATTAAAAAGTCAGGAAACAGCAGGTGCTGGAGAGGATGTGGAGAAACAGGAACACTTTTACACTGTTGGTGGGACTGTAAACTAGTTTGACCATTGTGGAAGACAGTGTGCCGATTCCTCAAGCATCTAGAACTAGAAATACCATTTGACCCAGCAATCCCATTACTGGGGATATACCCAAGGGATTATAAATCATGCTGCTATAAAGACACATGCACACGTATGTTTATTGCAGCACTATTCACAACAGCAAAGACTTGGAGTCAACCCAAATGTCCATCAATGACAGACTGGATTAAGAAAATGTGGCACATATACACCACGGAATATTATGCAGCCATAAAAAAGGATGAGCTCATGTCCTTTGTAGGGACATGGATACAGCTGGAAACCATCATTCTCAGCAAACTACTGCAAGAACAGAAAACCAAACACCGCATGTTCTCACTCATAGGTGGGAACTGAACAATGAGATCACTTGGACACAGGAAGGGGAACATCACACACCGGGGCCTATTGTGGGGAGGGGGAGGTGGGAGGGGTAGCATTAGGAGATATACCTAATGTAAATGACGAGTTAATGGGTGCAGCACACCAACATGGCACATGTATACATATGTAACAAACCTGTACGTTGTGCATATGTACCCTAGAACTTAAAGTATAATAATAATAAAAAGAAAAAATATATATGAGGTCCATAATTAACAGAATAACTCACAATAAAAGAAATACTAATTGACATTAAAAAAAAAAAAAGTAAGAGCAGCCCAGAAAACCCATAATAATACCGCCATACCTAGGACATTCATGTATTACTCCATACATTTGAAATGTTTAAAATCGACACTAATGCTACTTGGATGTGAAAATTCATAGACATAATCCCTGCCCTCGAAGTAAGGTTGCCAGTCAAAATTACAGAATGTCCAGATAAATTTAAGTTTCAGATAAATGGGGACTTCTTGTAGTATATGTCTCAAATATTGCATTCGATATATTAAATATTTATCTGCTGTTCATCTGAAATTCAAATTTCTGGGTGTCCTACATTATTATTTGCTAAATCTGGCAACCCTACCTCAAAAGGTTTTCAGGCTATTGAAGGGCAAAGGCAATTCAAACACAGCGAGAGTATGAGAAGCGTCAGGGCAAAAGAGCCATCACAGACTGCGTGTGCCTATCAAACAAATATCCACCTTAGGGAAGACATTTGGAAACTGGTAACATTGGAACTGAGTCTTAAGCTGGAAACGTATGGGATACACCATTTATTTCAGCATTTAATAACATGCCATCACGATTTGTGACTTAACTGTTTGATAAACATGTGTTTTGTCTACAGAACTAGACCTTCAGTTCCTTGGAGACACAAGTCATCTCTTTATGTCCCCCATGCCACCTGGAACTGACAGGCACACTTAAGGCAGTAGTAAATTACTGCACACATTGATGCAAATGGTTTTGTCCTCCCAAAGAGTAAAAATATTCTGTTAGTGAAACGTATTGTAACTAGCGTTTCTTTTTCAATTTTAGTCTTTGAACACTGCAGCCAAGAATCCAGTTTGAAACCTTGGGAGTCAAATTCATAGTAAATACAAGAGCCGTTCACAGTGCAGCAAACTCTCATGTTAGTTTTATGACAGATTCAGTGACACTGGAATGGACACCTTTTTGATTCTGGGGTTCCTTCCTAAGACCCCCATGTGTGACATATTCATGGCTGGATTCTAGATACTGAAGCAGTTACTACAGCTGGTTAGTCCAATGATTATAAATAAGAAGGCTTTTCTACAAACACACGCTGCCCACATTGAAGTTCCTCTTTAATCTACTGCAGTTTGAAACTGTCCCCCACTTTCCCCAAGAGTCCACTCCAAGCTAGTTTAGGATGAGTCTACCACAGCCTTTGGAAGAGGGAGGGAAGATAACTTTTCTCATCTCTCCTAGTCCCAGCTCTAAAGACCAGAACCAGGGAGGAAGCAACACTACTCTTCCAAACACATTCCCCAAACGTCGCACCTTTTCAACAATTTTAGTAACAAATTTAAGGCATCATAGATGCCTTAAAAATTGGCATGATAGATGTTACATTGATCGTGAAAAGACTTTAAAAGAAGGGAGAAAGATGTAAAGAAGGTAATCAAATGGGGAGCATTTTTTAACAATGTGCTCACTTCTTCCCCTTCAATTCCTTGAATTGAGTCTGAATTATCACTCCTATTGATCTCTGAGCCCAGAACATTACTTTGTGGTCTGGCCTCAGGTTTCTTCCAATTTTTTAAATCACAATATTCCTAAGAGGGCAGCGACGAGGTCTGGGGTATTATGAGGACTGGAAACCTAGCCACAAGTGACCATGAAAGTCCAAAATGCCTTCAAAGTCTGTCTCTAAGGCCCATTTTCAAGGTCTTGTTATATAGTTAATTTTCCCCCGACTTATGTCAAAAATAAACGAGGCTGTGTTCTAGGTAAAATGGTAGGGACAGATTTTAATCACTACTACTACTGCAATGGGGAAAAGAGCCCAGCGTGAACTGAATTCAATTGCGATTTGTACAGAGGCGACCGGGCGTTTTAAAGAGAATGAAGGAATCAGGATGGGACTCATGACGCCAAGGGGGGACTGAGCAACTTTTCCAGGTTTGAAAAACCTCAACACAAACGCGCGACGGCGCTCTATCAACGTCAGCCTCCCGAACCGGGGCTGTACCCAGGAGAGAACTACAACGCCCAGCAGCCCCGACGGGTGTAAACACTCCCAACTTCCGGGGCGTTGCTCACCATCTGCCAGCAGCGCCAGTGCCACTCGGTCCCTCAAGAAGCCGCAGGGGTTCGGGCCGGCAGCAGAAGCTGGAGTCGTAAGGCAGTGGGCCGCTGTCTGCCCAGCGAGACGGAGGGCTCAGGACGCGACCCTGTGTGTTGGAAGCTGCAGGAGGCGGAGCCGGGTTGCGGGGTACGCGTTGACGTCACATCCGCTGGGCGGGGCCGCAAGGAACCCGCGCAAATTGAAAGGTCAGCCTTTCGCGCGCGGTGTAGCCAGGTTTCCCGTGTTGTGCGTCGCTGGCCGTGAGTGCTCTGGCTACAGTGAGTTAGGGGCGTCGGGGCGGGTTTCTCCAACCCCAATCGGCTCCGTTCAAGGGGAGGAGGAGAGTCCCTTCTTGGAAGGTGAGAGGAGCGGGCTGTGCGGAGGCTAATGGGTGGGTTCCCTTGGGGGTCGACCTGTGCGTCACCTCCGACCCTCCTCTCGGGATTCGGGGTCTTCCAGGAGGGGAAGGAGAGAGTCTGGTGTGATCTTCCCATCCCGACAGCAGAGCCCTTAGCCTGAGCGGAGTGTGTGTTGTTTTGTTCCGAGGGGACGTCCGGCCACGAGAGGTCTGCAATTCAGTGAATGGAGGGAGAGAGAGAGCAGACGATTCCGGGCTGGAGCAGGCGCCGGGGTTGCCAGACTTCTCTCATTTTCCCGCAGAAGCTGGCAGTCCGGGTTTTACACGCAGTCTCTGCACCTTTAAATGTTGACAAGTACATTTTCCCATAATGTTGTGCAGACCTAAGGAAACGTGTCGTCTGGAATGGGCTTGGGGGCCACGCCTGCACATCTCCGCGAGACCGAGGGATAAAGTGAAGATGGGGCTGTTATTACCGCGAGTGCCACATGCGATCTCTTTGAGATATGTACTCCGTCATTCTTACTGTTGCACGCAGCCATTCTTACTACGCTAAAGAAGAAATACTTATTCGAGGATATTTGCCTGGCCCCGAAGAAAGTTATGTAAATTTCATGAACTATTATATCCGTTTTCCTCGGAGTGAGAGAAAACTCTCTTTAGATAGCATCTGAGAGGTAAGAGACTTTTTCTGAAACTGTGGCTTGAGGACCACCTGCATCCAGATTAGCTCCTTTGTTTAAAATTTATTCACAGGCTGGGCGCGGTGGCTCAAGCCTGTAATCCCAGCACTTTGGGAGGCCGAGGCGGGGGAATCACGAGGTCAGGAGATCGAGATCATCCTGACTAACACGGTGAAACCCCGTCTCTGCTGAAAATATAAAAATTAGCCGGGCGTGGTAGCGGGCGCCTGTAGTCGCGGCTTATCGGGAGGCTGAGGCAGGAGAATGGCGTGAACCCGGGATGAGGAGCTTGCAGTGAGCCGAGATCCAGCCACTGCACTCCAGCCTGGGCGACAGAGCGAGACTCCGTCTCAAAAAAAAGAAAAAAACAATTCATTCACAGCAGAACTAGTGAATCCCAGTCACAGAGTGGAGTTGAGAGTCTAAGAACCTCTGAAATTTGAGAACTGGACTAGAACCTTTAGAGCTCTGATAAGGTGTCAACAGGGTAAAGCTGACTCCTGATCTTGTACTTTCTTTCTTCCCTTCCTTCCAAACTTAACGTTTGGTAGGAGAGATTTGTATTACGAAATGCTAAGCAACTGCTCAGTGCCCATTACTAACTTTTTATTGTAGAGTTGTGGAGGGGAGGTCGTTTCTTAAGAAACGGCTGTGACAGTTCCAGAATCTCTGTATAGAAAGGGCTTAGGGGCCTGGAATGGAAGGGGGTGGAAAGTTAAAGCATTTGTCTTGAAGCTGTATTTGCATAGCAGACGCAGTTTCACAATTCTTTGGGGTAGCTTTCAGAGAGACTGATGGAGTTGCCCCTAGACACCACCACTGTTTATTACCAGAATGTTCGTGCTTAGAATAATGCATTCTACTAGCAGTGAATTTCAGTCCTAAACAAGTACAGGATCATTTCTGTAATCCTTTTTGAATTTTTCCTTTGTTTTTTCATTGAAATGCTTATGTTCCTACAAACTGTTTTGAGTTTCTGCTCCTATTTGAATTTGCATGTTGACCCTTATAATTAATACCCTTTGTAGAGGCAATGTGATGCCATCCCACACATGGTTTTTTTTGTGCCTGGCTCCTTGAAGCCTGTGTTAGGAGTGAAAGTGCCAAAGCACTTTGGAAAGAATAAACAAACATTAAGCAAATGTCAAGTGGCATTAGAGGTAGTATTAGTGATTAATGTAAATTCTACCCTATGGAAATTGTTTGACAGGGAGGAGCCCAGCTAAAATACTAAAGAGCAGTGATTCTTGAATATCTGAACAATTTCTGCCTTGGACTCCAGGCTTTCTCTTTATTTGTCTAAAATGTTTTGATAAATATTTTTCTTTAAATATTACTGTTCTCCCTGTGTCTCTTCATATCAGGTAGTTAATTTGGCACCATGGGGATACACGGATTGCTACAATTTATCAAAGAAGCTTCTGAACCCATCCATGTGAGGAAGTATAAAGGGCAGGTAGTAGCTGTGGATACATATTGCTGGCTTCACAAAGGAGCTATTGCTTGTGCTGAAAAACTAGCCAAAGGTGAACCTACTGATAGGTAAGTCTAAACCTTATATTAATTCTTTGACAATTAAGAATGAGACCTACAGTACCTTTTTTTCCCCCAGAAACGGATTGTTTTCACTCAATGCCAGAACTTATCAGGAAGTGAAAGTTGTATGTTTTAGAATATTCCCAAATCAGGGATGACTGCCTTCTGTGATAATAGGCCTAGTTTTCTTTCTTTATAATAAGCCGGAGTATCAAGACACTGATGGACAAAGACTATTCATATCTCCTTTATTTTATTTATATATATATATATTTATTTTTTTATTTTTTTGAGACGCAATTTCTGTTGCCCAGGCTGGAGTGCAGTGGCACAATCTCGGCTCACTGCAACCTCCGCCTCCCAGGTTCAAGCAATTCTCCTGTCTCAACCTCCCAAGTAGCTGGGATTATAGGCACGCACCACCACGCGGGGCTAATTTTTGTATTTTTAGTAGAGACAGGGTTTCACCATGTTGGCCAGGCAGGTCTCGAACTCCTGACCTCAAGTGATCCACCTGCTTTGGCCTCCCAAAGTGCTGAGATTACAGGCATGAGCCACCATGCCTGGCCCAATTCTTAACCTAAGATAAATGTTTTAACAAATGCTTTGAAATCCATGATAATTTCTGACTCCCACATTCTTGGGTACAGAAAACATACTGCTAATCCTGGTTAGCAAAAAAACAAATGTGTTATAAATTTCATTATTATTTCTTATTTGCTTTCTTCTAAATTTTGCTTATGATCAGCAGGTCCCAATCATTGTTCCATGCCAATGCAAGTTCACTGTCACTGATCTACAACAAATAGAAAAAATAAGGATAACAATGTAGTGAGTCTTTCATCAAGATGACTATATGATTTAAAAGGTCATCTTTTATTTTCTTTATTTTAGCTGCTAAGTTTGTGTTATGCAAAAAGATTACCTTTAAAGATTGTTTTCCCCTTCCTGTTTTTGAGCTAAAATGTCCTTTTCTTTATAAAATGATAGAAGTTGTAAATGCAGTTGTTTTTGTTCCAATACCTAATGTAATACCTGACCCTCGATTGGATCCTGGATTTGGAAAAAATAGTGGCAGTGGTGTCCTGGAGCCAACTCATATGGGCTGTTTATACACCATGTCTTCTCAGCTCAGCATTCATTGAGTTCACCTAGGTAGCTCATCTGCCATTGAGGAATATTTATCTCAGGGAAATCAGGCACCTCTTCCCCGAGAACTGGTTGTTAAACATTTACCAGGACACCACTGAATATAAGAAACATTACTGAGACAATTGTACCAATTATAATATAAATAGTATTAAATAGTATTATATCACTATTAAATTACTTAGCCATGATGTGGTATTGTTGGAAGAATCCAGTGTTTACTGTACTATTCTTTCAACTTTTCAATAGATTTGACATTTTTTAACATAAAAAAATGAGGGGAAAAGACCAGATTTGAAACCAAAGATGTGAGAATTAGAAGGGATATCAAAGCTTTTTAATTCACAGGTAAGGAAACCAAGGCTTGAAGGATCAAGTAGTTCACCAGACATCACTTGGCTCATAAGTATCCAAGGCAGGATTTGAATCCAAGTCTAGTAAGTTAGAGTTCCAATTCCTACGAAAACATTTGCTTAAAATAACAAAATAAAAAACTTTCTCTTTTCATAGTTTTCTCATCTGGCTTAAAATAGGGCAGAAGTATTACCTTAAGAAAGGCGAAGCACTGAAATGTATTTTTCTTTTTTTCCATAGGTATGTAGGATTTTGTATGAAATTTGTAAATATGTTACTATCTCATGGGATCAAGCCTATTCTCGTATTTGATGGATGTACTTTACCTTCTAAAAAGGAAGTAGAGAGATCTAGAAGAGAGTAAGTTAATTCTCTACTTAATCTCTAACTTAATTGCACTAAGATCAGACACTATAGTCTATATGATACCAATTTTTAAAATTTTAAGCCAGGCTCAGTGGCTTGCACCTATTGTCCTAGGTACTCAGGAGGTTGGGGCAAGAGGATCACTTGAGCCCAGGAGTTAAACACTTTAGTGCTCTATGATCATCTCTGTGAATAGCCACTGTTCTCCAGCCTGGGCTACATAGTGAGACCCAGTCACTAAAAATTTTCTTTTTCTTTTTATTTTTTGACAGTCTCACTCTATCGCCCAGTCTAGAGTGCAGTGGTGTAATCTTGGCTCGCTGGGACCTCCACCTCCCAGATTCAAGAAATTCTTGTATCTCAGCCTCCCAAGTAGCTGGGACTACAGGCACGTGCCACCACGCCCGGCTAATTTTTGAATTTTTAGTAGAGATGGGGTTTTGCCATGTTGGCCAGGCTGGTCTCAAACTCCTGGCCTCAAGTGATCTACCCGCCTTGGCCTCCCAAAGTGCTGGAATTACAGGCATGAGCCACTGTGCCTTGCCTAAAAAAAATTAATAAATAAAATTTTAATTTGTTGAGGCTTATTTTATAGCCTAGTATGTGAACAGATTCCCTTAAATGTTATTGTATCTGCTACATTATTATCACTTTTGTTTAAAAGTATCTTAGTTACTATATTTTCTTTGACATAAAGAATTGCTGTGGAAAAGTGTAATGGTAATCTTGTGTGTTTGTGTGCATATAATCATTCTAAATCACTTGTTCTTTTTGCCTTAGAAGCCCAGAGCATCTGGGTTAATGTTCTCAAGGACCTGGGGTGTACTTTCTAATGAGTCAAAAACTTTTTTCAATTCTAGGAAAGCTTCTTGAATTATAGTTTTGTTACAGTTTCTTGAGTCAGCGCCTTAAATGTTTTATATTTTAAAAATGTTCTTCCCTTGCAGAAGACGACAAGCCAGTCTTCTTAAGGGAAAGCAGCTTCTTCGTGAGGGGAAAGTCTCGGAAGCGCGAGAGTGTTTCACCCGGTCTGTCAACATCACCCATGCCATGGCCCACAAAGTAATTAAAGTAAGCCACTGGAAAATGAAGACAAAGGGGCAGATGGGCAGGTTCACCAAAGCTAGTTACAACTTGTTTATTAATGGGAGAGGAAGAAAATCAAGGGTGGAAAATTGTTCTAGGCCTAACTTCAAGTAAAGGGCAGATGTCAGAAGAAGAAGGGAACAGCATCATTAGTTAGAGAATTCTGACTTCAACAATTTCCGAGGAGAAATCCTAAGGCATAAGTAAGGCTCTCTCTTTAGTCATATTGTTCCATAGCAGTGGAAGGAACAGGGCCAGACACGGTGGCTCACACCTGTAATCCCAGCACTTTGGGAGGCTGAGGCAGGAGGATCATTTGAGCTCAGGAGTTTGAGACCATCCTGGGCAACATGATGAGACCCTGTATCTATTTAAAATAAAAAAAATAAAGAGATAGAAGGAACAAATTCCTGGAGGCATCGGTCTCACCCAACTCACCTATAGTCTTCAGCACTTACTGTAGCTGGCACTCCTGAATGACAGATCTGTGATTTAGCTTCGTTGCCCCAGGCACCCTACAGACTTCTGTTCCCTTTCGCCGCCTCCTTGCAGCAGCTTCTTTCCTTATTCCTGTACATCTTAGTGTCAAGGTGCCCACAGTCCCAGCCCTCACTTTCCCCTTTTTAGAGCCTACTTGGTAAAGGCGTTGTGGTTTTATTGTTCGTTTGCTTGTTTTGAGGCGGAGTTTCACTCTCGTTGCCCAGACTGGAGCGCGACGGCACGATCTCGGTTCACTGCAACCTCCACCTCCTGGGTTCAAGCGATTCTCCTGCCTCAGCCTCCCAAGTAGCTGGGGTTACAGGCATGCGCCACCACGCCTGGCTAATTTTGTATTTTTAGTAGAGACGGGTTTCACCATGTTGGTCACGCTGGTCTCAAACTCCCAACCTCAGGTGATCCGCCCACCTCGGCCTCCCAAAGTGCTCGGATTACAGGGGTGAGCCACCGTGCCCGGCCTGTTAAAGGTATGATGAGGCCGGGCGCGGTGGCTCAAGCCTGTAATCCCAGCACTTTGGGAGGCCGAGACGGGCGGATCACGAGGTCAGGAGATCGAGACCATCCTGGCTAACACGGTGAAACCCCGTCTCTACTAAAAATACAAAAAACTAGCCGGGCAAGGTGGCAAGCGCCTGTAGTCCCAGCTACTCAGGAGGCTGAGGCAGGAGAATGGCGGGAACCCGGGAGGCGGAGCTTGCAGTGAGCTGAGATCCGGCCACTGCACTCCAGCCCAGGCGACAGAGCGAGACTCCGTCTCAAAAAAAAAAAAAAAAAGGTATGATGATAAAGGTGGAGTCAGCTTTTTCTAGCTTACAGTTCTGACATCCAGTTCCTGAGCTAAAATAGGCACTACAGTTCCGATTTTGGCTTTGTCATTTGAGTCTCTGGCTCTTTCTGTATGGGTCAAGCTAGAAGGAAAGGGTGAGATGCAGGAGAGAGAGAGTGTGATGTATAGGGAAATGTGTGCTCTGTGTAGTCGGGAGAAGAGAGGCTGCATCGTGTGCGGAAGTAGAGGAGAAACCCTGATTGGACATAAATAGTGGTGTAAAAGGATGAGAGTAGGACTATTGCTGGACAAAAAAAGAAAAAAAAATGAGAAAAATAGCAAATTGCAAATTGTCACCAAAATTGATAGCAGCAGGATCTTGATACCTCTTTCCTCCTCTTTTTTTCTTCCCCCTTTTTTTTTTTTTCCCCAAAGCCTCTCTTCAGGCCTTGGGAACCATTTTTCCATAGTTTAGAACATGGAAGTTCCAGTTCCAACTGGCTAGATTTTGACACAGAGGCTATGATAGGGACTGTTTTTCTTAGCAAGGTTATTTTAAAAGTATTTTTTCATAATGCATTGGTTTAAATATAGTGCTATAGTCTATAATATATATGTAAGATATATTATTAGAGGAGAGTTGTATTTCTGTGTATACATATACACACACGTGTATATATTTTCCCCTAAGACATTGCTGAATATGGTCTATAATTTTATCAATACTATGTCAGTACACTGATTTTCGTAGCCTGACAGGACAACCTGTTATTTTTATGGGGAACATATATTCAAAACTCCAAACAAATGTATATTTTTGGAACATAGCCATTCTTAAGATGGAAGCTTTCTATAATATAAAATAATTGGGCCAGACACAATGGCTCAACTCTTACAATGCCAACACTGGGAAACTGAAGCGAGTGGATCACTTGTGTCCAGGAGTTTGAGACCAGCCTAGACAACATGGCAAAACCTTGTCTCCACAAAAAATACAAAAAAATTAGCTGGGCATGGTGGCATGCACCTGTAGTCCCACCTACTCGGGAGGCTGAGGTGGGAAGCCCAGGAGGTCAAAGCTGCAGTGCGCCCTGCCGGCTGGCACTACTGCACTCCAGCCTGGGTGACAGAGCCAGAACCTAGCTCCAAAAAATAACATAATTACTTGTGTAACTTGTAGGATTCTTTTTTCCTCTGGCTGTGTAGCAGTATTTCTTTTCTCCAAATTTTATAAATTGAGTTTTAAAAAAATGTCTTAGTGGCTATATAATTAGTTCAACATATACTGAAACTTATGGTAGAAAAACTCTACTTCAGAGGAAATGATTTCTCAAAGTAATATTAGCATGTGTGTGCTGAGGCTAGTCATAAAGTGGGTTTGAAACAGGAAGTTGTTTAGTACTTTCCAAATGCCGTGCTAGAGATTCACTTTGATTCTCTTCCAGGCTGCCCGGTCTCAGGGCGTAGATTGCCTCGTGGCTCCCTATGAAGCTGATGCGCAGTTGGCCTATCTTAACAAAGCGGGAATTGTACAAGCCATAATTACAGAGGACTCGGATCTCCTAGCTTTTGGCTGTAAAAAGGTACTCAACTCTGACTACTATATATTACTTTTCTATGTAGATAGAGGTAGTGTAAATCAAGAAGCTGAAGATTTTCCTGTCCAGGAAATTATTATAATTTATAATATTTACAATACTTATAAAGTTTTATAAAATAAATTAATAGAATAGTTGCAACTGACATCTATTTTTATAATGTTAATAATTATTTAAAATGAAAAGAAGGGTTTTGCTGCTTGATGTTTGTGTACTCTGGATACTTTTTCAAAGTAAGCCCTTTAGGTTGGAGGGGTTTATTATTGTTTTATGCAAATTATTTAGTAGAATGTGGACCTATCAGTTTTATTTTTTAATAATAACAACATATGCTTTATATTTCTTGATTAGGTTAGGTATACTAACTTATGTACTAATGGGTTGCGATGCAGTTATTTAGAATTATGTATAAAACTATTTCATGGAAAACTTTAGGGGAGAATTAAGATACAAAACTACAGGATGTTCTCATTTTTGTTAATGCCTATATTTATGACTAGAAGAGTCTCTATCAAAAGGTTAATTAATGCTAGGCTACAGTGATGAATGAGGGAATATGGATGACTTGTTTTCTTCCTGAACTTCTATGTTTTCCAAATTTTCTACAATAAACATGTATTGTTTCAACAATAAGGAAAAAGATTACTGAAAAGGTACAAGTGACAGAGAAAGAGAAAATGTTTTTTGTATGCATTACTGTTTGATTATCATGTCAACCCTGTAACATAAGTAGGAAATAAAGAGATGCAAAAAGAGCTTTCTTTATACCAGAATTGTGACAATTGAGTCCTGGCTGTATAGCCTTGTCTAGTTGTATCCTGTGCTTCAGCATAATTTATTTGTAAACTTTGTAGTCATCAGCCTGTCTATCTGTGTCTCCTCTCTTTCAGTGTTATGGTGAAGAACAAGAAAGATTTCTTAAAATTATTGCAGTGGCTTAGATAATGACAAATAAAAGTGGCCCTTCTAGGTATTAACAATTTCCCTTCCTTTTGAAGGTGATTTTAAAGATGGACCAGTTTGGAAATGGACTTGAAATTGATCAAGCTCGGCTAGGAATGTGCAGACAACTTGGGGATATATTCACAGAAGAGAAGTTTCGTTACATGTGTATTCTTTCAGGCTGTGACTACCTTTCATCACTGCGTGGGATTGGATTGGCAAAAGCATGCAAAGTCCTAAGACTAGCCAATAATCCAGATATAGTAAAGGTAAGGGTGAATTGCTAAGTGTCATATTCAGTTTCTGAAGCATTTCCTTAATAAAATAATAAATCAGAATATGGATTTAAATATTCTGTTATGTGAATCACCTATATTACATTACTAAAAGGAGCAAATGACTGAGGCACTAGAACTTTGCTTTAGCAACCAACATATATTGGGAAAATCATGTTTTCTGCAATTGGCAAAAAAGTAGTGATTTTTAAAATAAAGACTAGTATAAAGAGTCTCAAGGGCAAAATATTATGGGGTAAAATTAAACTCAGAGTCTTTTGACTTCTGTGCTATAACTCTATAGTAGTGGTTCTCAAATTTTTTGGTCTCAAGATCCATTTGCCCTCCTCAAGCTCTTTATGGTAATATTTTTTGTTTGTGTAGGTGATAGCTATTAATATTTACTGAATTAAAAATTAAAACAAATTTAAATGTTTATCAATACACTTAAACTTTATAATAAACTCATTACATGTTAGCATAAGTAGCATGCTTTTCTGAAAAATAAAAATGATAAGAGAGAGGAATCATGCATTTATGCAAATCTCTTTAATGTGGCCTAATAGTAAGATAGCTGTGTTTGTATGCAAGTTGAACATCCCTAATCCCAAAATCTGAAATGTTCAAAAATCCAAAACTTTTTGAGTCCTGGCATGGCAAGTGAAAAATTCCACACCTCATCTCATGTGAAGGGTACACAAAATTATTAAAAATACTGTATAACGTTACCTTCAGTCTATGTGTGTAAGGCTTATATGAAACATAAATTGAGTTTTTTTTCCTTCACCCTCTTGCTGTCAGTATGTAGAAATGTAAATGAATTTTACGTTTAGACTTGGGCTCCATCCCCAAGTTATCTCATACTGTGTATATGCAGATATTCCACAATCTGAAAAAAATTCAAAATCTGAAATACTTCTGGTGCCGAGCATTTTGGATAATGTGTACCCAACCTGTATCTGCTGCCTCATTAAATCTCATTTGATATCATGTGTCATATATCCTCTGGAAAATTCTGAGACTCTGGACATCACTACTTTGTAGTTCCTCTTAAAAAGTAAACATCAAAGAAGCTCATTTTCCCCCTTGGATATTCTCTAAAGCCCTTACAGTTTGCAGAGCAGAAATTCCATTTTTCTGTTTCCAAGAGTACAAAGCATGAGTCCTCATGGCTAAGAGTGATGTAATGTAATGGGAAGATCTCTAGGTTGGAAGATAGTGTCCCAGGTAGGAATAGGACCACATGCCTTAACTAGCCTGTGACTCCAGGATCCCTTTGGTTCTCTGGGTCTTCCCTTTTTCATCTATGAATTTACTGTGCAATGTTTAGGATCCTTTCCAGTTTTAAGCATCCATGACTGTCACAGAAATCAGAATGTCAACTTGGTTTAAAAATATGATCTCGGAATATTTGGATTTTTTTTAATTTTCAGGTTTTGGATGTTCTTTGTTTTTTCCTTTCTTGATAAAAAGGACTTTGAAGTTGAATGAATAATGTATCTCAGAGTTACACCTAGAAACACAAACTTGATGTATTATATAACTGTATGTTTTTATCCCTCAAATTAGTAATAGAAAAAACAAAGAAAATACTAGTTATGAGACTTAGAATTTTAAGTGATACAACATGGTTGTGTTAGCTGGTGGAATTTTTTAACGTAGATGAAAGCAGTGAATGTTTCAATCCCTCTTCATGACCCTGTAATGTAAATCAGTCAGCCTTGAGGATAATATGTTCCCTGTTCTTTAGTTGCAGATAAAATATTTTTGCATGCATTGTTAGGTTATCAAGAAAATTGGACATTATCTCAAGATGAATATCACGGTACCAGAGGATTACATCAAAGGATTTATTCGGGCCAACAATACCTTCCTCTATCAGCTAGTTTTTGATCCCATCAAAAGGAAACTTATTCCTCTGAACGCCTATGAAGATGATGTTGATCCTGAAACACTAAGCTACGCTGGGCAGTATCCTTTCTGAACCAGAATGGTAGAATTTGAGTATTTTTCTTCAATATTTTTATGGTGATATTTTTTGTGAGGCCTTTAGTAAAAAGCTTACACATTATTTTTTGCTTTTTTTTTTTATAGTGAAATCTGTATATTGTTCATTTAAATTACCATGCTAGTAAAAATTTAGAACAACTTTTTGTTCATAAACCAAAGGCTATGCATTCTCCTTAGACTGACTGACAGGAGCATACAGAGGGTCCGTCACTTACGGTACACATTCCAAAGGTGGCTCTTGAGAGGACCTCCTCGTGGCAAGCAAGCTCAACTTATCAGGAGGAGCATTCTGGGCATTTGAGTGCACCAGGAGAGGATGCCCTTCCCATAGCCACCGGCCATGTGTGTGTAGGCTGATTCGGAGCCCTGAGTCACTTAGGTGGTGGCTAGGACTTTCCCCTCTGTTTCCCTTGAAAGGGAGGGAGTCAATGATGGCATGGGCCCTCGTCAGAAGACACCAATTCCTGCAGGGACAGATAGAGACTAGCAAACTCTGTCTGTGCTTTCAGTAATGCTGATGCATAAAGTAAGGAGACTCCATTTAAGTCATAAACGTATGGATTTTCTGTGACAACAGACAACATTTTTCCATCTTAGTATTATTTGGTTGGTTGTTAATAAATACCTTTTTCCTTAATCTTACTAACCTAGATATGTTGATGATTCCATAGCTCTTCAAATAGCACTTGGAAATAAAGATATAAATACTTTTGAACAGATCGATGACTACAATCCGGACACTGCTATGGTAACATTTTGATGACCACTCTGTGAAAACACATTTTAGTTATGTCTCAAGAGCTGTGATTAAAGGCAAATCTTCATACACTAAAGCGTCTTTTAAGCGTTTCTATATCCAGGCTCTGTGCAGAGTGTACATTAAAAACAACTTGATCCTAGAGAAATTACATGTATTAGAGCATAGGGATAGTGGTTAATTTTTTAAAATTAAAGAAGTGACTGTTATTTATTATCAAACCCTTATCCTTGAGCATTTCTTTGACTATACCAAGCATTTGATGCCTTTTTTTCTCATCTCACCCCGTTCAGCTTCTGTGGCATTTGGCTTTTTTTTTCAGAAGAAAAACAGGCCTAGGAATATAAGAAACATTTAATGGAAAAGTATAGGACCAGCAAAGTAGGAAATGTTATTCAAGGACAGCTGTTTCATCAACAGCTATTCTTTTTAAGGGTAACTTAAGATGTTTATTTATAATTTATGTTGATACAGAATGAAATAAATTGATTATTTTCTTTCTGCAAATAACCTTTTTCCTTTTCCTTTTCCAGCCTGCCCATTCGAGAAGTCGTAGTTGGGATGACAAAACATGTCAAAAGTCAGCTAATGTTAGCAGCATTTGGCATAGGAATTACTCTCCTAGACCAGAGTCGGGTATTGTTTCAGATGCCCCACGATTGAAGGAAAATCCAAGTACTGTGGGAGTGGAACGAGTGATTAGTACTAAAGGGTTAAATCTCCCAAGGAAATCATCCATTGTGAAAAGACCAAGAAGTGGTACGTATTTCAGTTTTGCAAAATGCTGGTGAATATGGGTCATATTTAAGAAATCATTGCCCAATGCAAAGTCGTGAAGATTTTCTCCTGTTTTCTTCTAGAAGTTTTATGGTTGTATTAGTCCATTTTCACTCTGCTGATAAAGACATACCTGAGACTGGGCAATTTACAATAGAAAGAGGTTTAATGGACGCACAGTTCCATGTGACTGGGGAGGCCTCACAATTATGGTGGAAGGTGAAAGGCACGTCTCACATGGTGGCAAACGAGAAGAGTGAGAGCCCAGTGAAAGGGGTTTCCCCTCATAAAACCATCAGATCTCATGAGACTTACTCACTACCATGAGAACAGTATGGGGGAAGCAGCCACTATGATTCAGTTACCTCCCACCAGGTCCCTCCCACAACACATAGGAATTATGTGAGATACAATTCAAGATGAGATTTGGGTGGGGACACAGCCAAGCATCATCATTAGTTTTAGCTCTTACATTTTACAGTTTTAGCATGTGAGCCATTTTGAGTTAGTTTTTTTTTTTTTTTAATATGATGTGATGTAAGGATTATGGCTTTTTTTTTACCTTGTATATATGGCTGTCCATATATTGTTCCAGCAATATATGTTCCAGCACCCTTTGTTAAAAAGTTTTCCTTTCCCCGTTTAATTGCCTTGGCACATCTGTTTAAAATCAGCTGACCACATGTATGTGGATCTTTTTCTGAACTCTGTTATTCTATACCATTGCTCTCCATACCTATCTTTACATCAGACAAACTTTTGATTACTGTGGCTTTATAGGAAATCTTGAAGTGGTACAGTGTAAGTCTCTTAAGTTTGTTTTCTTTTGAAAAGTTGTTTTGGCCATTCCATGTTTTTCACATTTCCATGTACATTTTAGAATTTAGCTTTTTAATTTCTATTAAAAAAAGGCCAGGCATAGTGGTTTGCACCTACTTAACTGCAGTGTTTTGGGAGGCCAAGGCAGGTGGATTGCTTGAGCCCGGGAGTTCAGGACCAGGCTTGGCAACATACTGAGACCCTGTCTCTACAAAAAAAATTTTTAAGGCCGGGTGCAGTGGCTCACACCTATAATCCCAGCACTTTGGGAGGCCGAGGCAGGCAGATAACTTGAGATCAGGTGCTCCAAGACCAGCCTGGCCAACATGGCAAAACCCCATCTCTACTAAAAATACAAAAAATTAGCCAGGCATGGTGGCACACATCTGAAATCCCAGCTACTTGTGAGGCTGAGACAGGGGAATCACTTGAACCTGGAAGGCAGAGGAAATTAAGAAAGTTGTCAGCTGGTTATTCTCCAAAGCTACAGCTTCCCTGCTCAAAGGGTCTTACTAGTTCAGAATACATTATCGTAAAACAAAAAATAAAAACAAAAGAAATGTTTTAAAAATTAGCCGAATATGGTGATGCGTGTCTGTAGTCCCGTCTATTTAGGAGGTTGAGGTGGGAGGATCACTTGAGCCTCTGAGTTCGAGGCTGCAGTGAGCCGTGGTCACATCACTGCGCCCCAGCCTGAGTGACAGAACAAGACACTGTCTCAAAACAGATAAAAAATAAAAATAAAAAGTCTATTGAGATTTAGTTGAATCCATACATCAATTTGGAGAAAGTTGACATTTTAACAATACTGAGTTTTCTGATTCATTCAAGTCTTTAATGCTTTGTAGTTTTCATTGTACAGATCTTAACATATCTGTTGTCAAATTTATCTTTATATATCAGATTTTTTATGCTGCTGTAAATAGTGTTTTCAGTTTTGTTTTCTAGTTGTTAATTGATAGTATATAGAAATACCGTTGATTTTTGTACATTAATCATATATTTGCAACCTTACATCACATATTAGTTCTAGTATCTCTTTTGTGGAATATATAGGATTTTCTATATAAATGACTATGTCTCCTGTGAATAAAGATAATCTTGCTTCTCCTTTTCCAGTTTAAATACCTTTTATTTATTTTTCTTAGTATAGGAATCTAAGCTTGTTTTCTTTTGAACTGCCTAATTTCAAGATTACACTGCCTGACTTCAGGATTTCCTATAAACCACAGTGTGTGATGTAACAGTGTGTCTGATGTAAAGATAGGTAAGGAGAGCTTTGGTGCAGAATAATAGAGTTCAGAAAAAGATCCACATATGTGGTCAGCTGATTTTGAACAGATGTGCCAAGACAATTAAATGGGAAAAGGAAACTAGAATCTCTAGTACAATATTGAACAGAAGTGCTGAGAGTAATATACTAGGTATTGGGGAAACCTGGGAATATTTTCGCCACAGAGGATGTTTAACATGGAAAGAATGATTATAATTGCTTCCTTCTCTCTTAACTTCCTTCCCTCAGACATCTACATCAGTGAAGGAAATAGCAACAATTAAAATAAAGACTTGCAGATTTTAATTCATGCTTTTATTTTTCAAGTTTAAATATAGATTATACATATTCAGCTGAAATATCCTGATTCCTTATGAACCTAAATGATTTTCATGATAATTATCTCTGAACCTTTGTTTCTTCATATGAAATAAAAGGTTTTTGTGTATGTTATATAAGATAATATATACTTGTTATAGAAGAAGTACACTGTACATACATGTTCTTTCCTTCCTTCCTTCCTTCCTCCCTCCCTCCCTCCCTCCCTCCCTCCCTTCCTGCCTTCCTTCCTCCCTTCTTTCAACAGAGTGTGGCCTGTGCCACCCAGGCTGGAGTGCAGTGGCGTGTTCTCAGCTCACTGCAGCCTCCACCTCCTGGGCTCAAGGAATTCTCTACCTCAGCCTCCCGAGTAGCCGGGATACAAGCGTCCACCACCACACCTGGCTAATTTTTGTATTTTTAGTAGAGATGGGGTTTCACCATGTTGGCCAGGCTGGTCTTGAACTCCTGGCATCATAATCCACCTGCCTCGGCCTCCCAAAGTGCTGGGAATGCGGGTGTGAGCCACTGCACCTGGCCTGTACATGTTCTTTCATTTTCTTCTGCTATGATCAAGATATGCTGTCCATTTTATGTAGATAGCTCACTATCAGCAAGTTTACAAGTTCTTTATGTCAGACTAAGTCTGCTTTTTTGTAACTACAACTTATCAATAGGTTTTATCCCCTTTCTACACTCACAAACACAAAAACAAAACAAAAGAACTAGAGCAAGTTTAATTCCTATTTTATGTACCAGCCCCTCAGATGATTTAAAGATAGCCATTGTGACCCTCCTAAATTTCTCTTCCAGGCTATTATGTTCCTTGGACATTCAGGTTGTGCTCTGGATATAATACAGGTTTTTAATAATAGCATAATTGTTAAAGTGAGTATGATTATTGAAATGTGGTCTGCTTACCACAGAATAAATATTTAGAATTGTGGCACTATTTCAGTCCTGTGCTTGTATTATTGCAAACTAAGATTGCATTCACATTCTTGCAATCTGGAATTTGCTGAGTTGATAATTGATATTTGCCAGTTGCTGTTAAGCCAGGTCTAGTTACATTTTAAACTTAAATGTGGGTTAACTCATTCCTCTTACAATAATATTAATTCATTTTAGTTCATTGTTCTGCCTGTTGATTTTTTTTGTTTGAATCTTTGTATTTTCTAACAAATGGGTATTATCTATGTCATCTGGAAATTGATGAGTCTAAAAGTTTTGGTTGCAGTATGTCTGCTTTTATAATGTTTAACTGAATCAGAGCAAGTACAGAAATCTGGAGCATATGAGACAGACTTCCTTTTGACTGACAGTTGCCAGTAGTAGTCTTCTAGGCCTGCGCAACTTGCTGCAAATCCCCATAACTAATATACAGTAGATAGCGCTTTGCATCGTCTGCTAGGATGATGCGAGAGACACTCAAGTGTCTTGCCAAATTCAAGACATGCTTAACTTACGGAGTCCCCAAACAGCTATGCTAATAACCTTACTGAGAAAAAAAAAATGAGGTTAATCTGGTGTGGCTTCTGAAAGCCTTGATGGGGAGCCTGGAACACTTGTTTTTCTTCTTCTGCAAGGACTCACAATTCCCTGCATAATTAACAGATTTCACTTTTGCCAGGAATCAACATCTAATTTGCTGATACAGCTTTTCAAAAATCTGTGCCTTAAAAATATGAGACATCTTGTTTCTGGTATTTTGGTAGCCCCAACCTATCTTATCAACTTCACAAAGCTTACGGTAGTGTGCACTTACACCTCTGTGGAGAAGAAGCTGTACAGACTCAGAATCAGTCAAAGTGATTCAAAGAACCTTAGTGCTGACTCTATGTACTTACCTATCTCAGACTTTAAACTTTTGTTATTAGTCTTATGATTTATTTTAGTACCACAATATATTTGACACACAGCAATCTTCTTGGGCCTCATAGTGAAGTAATGAGGATCAGAGCTGCAGCACAAATTACCTAGGACTATTTGACAGTCACAATGTACATCAAAACCCAGAACACATAAACCATATGTATCAATAGCTGCTGGTTTTATTGGAACATCTTAACAATTGATCATTAACCATATATTTACATATAAATTTTCCTGGAGAATTTTTTATATTCAAAATTAGACCCTTAGTATAATGAATACATCGCCACACAGGATTGATTATGCTCTGAAATTTTGATTTGGGTAATTTTAACATGAAATCGTATAAACAGCTGATATTAAACTAATGTGTGAAATTATAAAACAGAGCTAAGGGAATTTTTTTGAATCATCCTTATCCTTATGTTTTCTTTTATGAGGCATGGTTTTTTTTTTTTAAAAATAAGTCCTTATTTTTAGGACAATGTGATGTAGACTGAAGTTAAGGCCAAATCTCTTAACAAAGATTTACAGATAATTTTGTTTTTATTTAGAAGAGTTGTCAGAAGATGACCTGTTGAGTCAGTATTCTCCTTCATTTACAAAGAAGACCAAGAGAAATAGCTATGAAGGCAATAAATCATTGAGTTCTTCTGAAGTGTTTGTGCCTGATCTGGTAAATGGACCTACTAACACAAAGAGTGTAAGCACTCCACCTAGGACGAGAAATAAATTCGCAACATTTTTACAAAGGAAAAATGAAGAAAGTGGTGCAGTTGTGGTTCCAGGGACCAGAAGCAGGTATAGTTATGTCTCCAGAATGTTGATTGTCTGTTGTATTATGTATTCTGTTGGTATTTCTTTTGTCTTTTTTTTTTAAATTAATTTATTATACATTAAGTTCTGGGGTACATGTGCAGAACGTGCAGTTTTGTTGCATGGGTATACACGTGCCATGGTGGTTTGCTGCACCCACCAACTCGTCACCTACATTAGATATTTATTTCTCCCAATGTTATCCCTCCCCTAGCCTTCCATCCCCCGACAGGCCGAGGTGTGTGATGTTCCCATCCCTGTGTCCATGTGTTCTCATTGTTCAATTCCCACTTATAAGTGAGAACATGCAGTGTTTGGTTTTCTGTTCATGTGTTAGTTTGCTGAGAATGATGGTTTCCAGCTTCATCCACGTCCCTGCAAAGGACGTGAACTCATCCTTTTTTATGACTGCATAGTATTCCGTGGTGTATATGTGCCACATTTTCTGTATCCAGTCTATCACTGATGGGCATTTGGGTTGGTTCCAAGTCTTTGCTATTGTAAATAGTGATGCAATAAACATACATGTGCATGTGTCTTTATAGTAGAATGATTTATAATCCTTTGGGTATATGGCCAGTAATGGGATTGCTGGGTCAAATGGTATTTCTAGTTCTAGATCCTTGAGGAATTGCCACACTGTCTTCCACAATGGTTGAACTAATGTACACTCCCACCAACAGTGTAAAAGCGTTCCTATTTCTCCACATCCTCTCCAGCATCTGTTGTTTCCTGACTTTTTAATGATTCCCATTGTAACTGGCTTGAGATGGTATCTCGTTATGGTTTTGATTTGCATTTCTCTAGTGACCAGTGATGATGAGCCTTGAATAAGCATTGAGTCTAGAGGCAAGCAGGTGTAGACCCTGCCTTAATCTGATTACAGTTTTATCATGTATTGTCTTAGTTCTGACATAAACCCCTTTAACTTCTAGTACTTTTGTAATCTCTCTGTACAGAATCAGAATAAAAGAGGATTGTAGCCCCTATTATTAATTTTGCATTACAGACATTCTGTTTTTTGTGGAGTTCCCTTCCCCCTCCTTTTTTTTCTACTTTTTTTGTTTCTTTGAGGGCTTAATACAATTTTGCAAAGTATTTTCAGAAATATATTCTAATGTAGATGACTGGAGCTGTAATATTAATTGAGAACCTGATACCATGCCAGGTGCTATAGTTCACAAATGAGAAAGACAGTTTTTGTTTTCCAGAAGCTTGTAGTTCAGTTGGAAAAATAAATACATAAACAAAAATCTTTCCATACAGTATGGTGAGTACAGAGATAAAGGCATGAATACAGTGTTTTGAGGGCATTCAAGGGGCATCTAATGCTGGGGCAGCGGTTGGAAAGGGTGAGAGGGAAGGGATGAGTGTTGGGTGTCCCTGCCTGGGTTTAAATGACAGGTGAAGCAGGCAAAGACCAGCGCCAAGTGCCTTCCCAGTAGAGTCAGACGGCTTGAGGAAAGGTGTAAAGATGGGGAGCAGCATGGGACCCAGGACAACTCCTTGCTGTCCATCAGTGCTGTGATGACCTCTGCCAGAATTCAAACTGGGGAAAGGTGGGTGGTGAGGGGGGCAGAAATAGGCAGGAGACCATTCACTGAAGGCTTGTATGCCAATGTGGGAACTTTTAGTCTTCTTTAGAGGCGATAGAAACATTGAGAGGGTCGCCGGGCACGGTGGCTCACGCCTATAATCCCAGCACTTTGGGAGGCCGAGGTGGGTGGAGTTTGAGACTAGCCTCACGAAATGGTGAAACCCTGTCCTTACTAAAAGTACAAAAATTAGCTGGACGTGGTGGTGTGCACCTGTAGTCCCAGCTACGTGGGAGGCTGAGACACGAGAATTGCTTGAACCCGGGAGGAGGTTGCAGTGAACCATCACGCCACTGCAGTCCGGCCTGGGTGAGACAGCAAGACTGTCTCCAGAAAAAAAGAAAAGAAAAGAAACTTTGAGAGGGTTTTAGTCAGGGGAGGTGGTGTATGATTTGATCTGTTTTAGGTCAGCCATTCTGAGTGCCTGTGAAGAGTGGGTTCAAGAGGGCCACAGGTGGGGCACAAGGATCAGGTGGACTGTTGCCGTAGTCCCTGGGAGCAATGAGATTGTGAAGAGTCAGTTTCATTTGTGGGTTAGGAATTTAGAACCTGGAGTCAGGCTCCCTGGATTTGAATCCTGTTGTGTTCATTATGAGATGTGTGACATGACAAGTTAACTTCTGGGCACTTCAGTTTTCTCCTTTTAAAAATGGGGGGCTATGTCCAGGCAGCAGTGGCTCAAGCCTGTAATCCCAGCACTTTAGGAGGTGAGATGGGGCCCAGTCGAGGTCAGAATCGAGAGACCATCCTGTGGCTAACTGCAGTGAAACCCGTCTCTAAAAATACAAAAAAGCCTAGCGGTGCTTGAAACCTGTAGTCCCAGCTACTAGGAGGCTGAGCGGGAGAATGGCGTGAACCGAGGGCCCGAGGCTTGCAGTGAGCTGAGATCCGGCCACCGTGCACTCCAGCCTGGGCGGCAGACAAGACTCCGTCTCAAAAAAAAAAAAATGAGGGCTAACAATTATGCGACAGCCTTGGACCAATAGAGGTAAATGAGTTACTATTAGCAGTGCACCTAAAAGTGCTAGGTAGATGATAAACATACAGTCATGCTCTTATTATGTTGACTTTGGATGGTGGTGCCACAACTTGAAAAAAGGAAATATAAGTGTCAGAAGCAGTAGGCATTGAAGTATACTGAAGAGAGAAAAGTTACTAGCTGCTGTATTCACTGGGGCCGAATGAGTAGTCTTTGTTTTCAAGTTTATTTTTTATTTTTATTTTATTTTATTTTTATTTGAGGCGAAATTCCCTCTTGTCGCTCGAGCTGGAGTACAATGGCGTATCTTGGTTCCTGCAACCTCTACGCCAGTTCAAGCAATTCTCCTACCTCAAGCCTCCCGAGTAAGCTGGGACTACAGAGCATACCATACCTTCAACAATTTTTATGTTTTAGAAGAAACGAAGTTTCACCATTTTATCCAGGCTGATCTTGAACTCCTGACCTCAGAAGTGGTCCACACACCTTGGCCGCAAAGTGCTGGGATTACAGGTGTAGTCACCACACTGCCCTGTTTCAAGTTTGTGAATCAGGCATGATCAGCTTTGTCTAAACCATCATGATGGGAGGCCGAGGCATGAAAGGAATGAACCACTGGTGATTTTTAGCGAATCTCACCTCAGGTGATGTTTCAAACCCTTCTTACATGGGTCTTCTCAAGGAAACAGTTGTACAATATGGTTAAATAATAGTTTTGGTTCTAGCTTTTGCTTCTCACCCTGTTCAAGGTGCTTGTTAACAGGTGGAATGAAAATTGTAGCCCACAAAAATGGAACAGTGTTCCTGAATGGCCTTGCACTTCCAGGTGGGCTGGCAGGTGGCTCACCTGTAATCCCAGCACTTTGGGAGGCCGAGGTGGGGCGGATCTGTGAGGTCAGGAGGTGAGACCATCTAGCTAACATGGTGAGGCTCCGTCTCTACTAAAATACAAAATTAGCCAAGAGCGTGGTGTGAACCTGTAATCCCAACTATTTAGGGAGCTGAGGCAAGGAGAATTGCTTAGACAACCAGGCTGACAGAGTTACAGTGAGCCAAAATCCACCCTGCACTCCAGCCTGGAGTGACAAATGAACAAGTCTCGAAAAAAAAACACACACACTAATTAAAAGTTCTAAGTTGACTTCCTCTCACTTGGAACAATTTTTTCTAAAGCACGGTTTTGCTTTTCGGCTGGGTGAGTTAGGTTTCCACTGTTTCTTTCCTTCCGTTGGGCTCTTCTTTGGAGACAACAAATGAGAATGTGTGTCTCTACAGACTTTCATTTAGTCATTAGCAAAATCTTCTAGTTTGAGACTGTGCACTTGGCTGCTTTGTAGCAGTTTAGATGTTTCACTAGCAGCTTGTTCAGAGGTACATTAAGAAACACTGAGAAATGTGTTTTCTATCAGCTTTCTATGAGAAATAATTATCAGGGGTAGTCAGTGCGGTATCATGTTTGTGAGCATGTTATGTAGCAACATTTATAATGACTAGAATGAGGACTGAAACATACAAATCTCAACTTTGGGAGGACAAGGAGGGATAGATCACCTGAGGTCAGGAGTTTGAGACCAGCCTGGCCAGCAGTGAAACCCCATCTCTACTAAGTATACAAAAATTAGCTGGCGTAGTAATGGCGCCTGTAATCCAGTTTCTCTGGGGGCTGAGAGGCAGGAGAATTGCTTGGGAACCAGAAGGAGGAGGTTGCAGAGAGTTGAAGTGCACCTGCACTCCCAGCCTGGGCATGCAGGCTGAGACTCCATCTCAAAAAAAAATTTTTTTAATTAACTGGATATTATTAGGTAGTTTTCAAGTTAATTTTCAAAGTAATTTTCTGTGTTTTCTATTTCTCACAAAAATATTATGAGATACACTTAGGATGCTATCTTCACTATTTGGGGGTTAGAGACTGAGGCTCTGAGAGGTTAAGCGTTCTCAAGGTGTCATAATTGATAGTTGAATCATGGTGACTCTCCTCATCTGGGTGATTCATCTACTATATGCCTCCTGAGCCTATTTCTTCATAAAAAATGGGTGATTATACATAGTCTGTTGTGAGTGAAATGGCGACTCTGTATCAAGCACCTGGCATAATGCCTAGTCATTAGCTTTATATGTGCAAGCATTACCCTCCTCTCTTTAATGGAATGCAAATAAAGGGAGATATCAAACATAATAAGCGTTGTCGCAATTTGCTACCATTTGGGAAGCCTGTTTAAATTAGTATTTTATTTTGTAGGTAGTTATCACAGAAATGCAAGTTTTATCTTCGAGTCTGAAATCCTGATCAATTAAACAGTATAGGCCAGTTGGGAGAAGGTTCTGAGTTTAATTCTGTTTGTTGCTAATGATAATTTTATAACCCTAAGTTGTCACTATCCTTCTCTTTACCTGTGAAATGATATGTGGAAGAATAGTTAGACATCACAGGAATTATGGTTGGTTTAAAATGGGTACGGTGTATGTCTGGGAACTCCTTCCACCTTACTAGAAACCTAGTAAGAGCTTTGCTTCCATGTGCTGCTTCCTGCCCCTCCCCATACCAGCTAATCTAGGGATTTGGTGAAAGGATGAGAAAGGATTTTTACTCTCTGGCATTTAGTAAATATTCTGTTCATTATCTTGGATTTGAACTAATGCTTACTAAGGAGGTAGGTATACTTTAAGTTTATGTTTTATCTGATCATGCATACACTAGGATTTTTAACCTAAAACTCCTTGCCTCCTCTAATAATACTGATCTTTCATTTTACTGGAATTTTTTTTAAGCTGCTATACTAAATAAGTGATACCTCTTTAGTAATGGATTTTAATGATTGGTTTGAAGAAAGTCTTAACCTGTATATTTAAAGAGTGCTTAAGTGTATAAGGTGTACTTATGCTAAGTGGGTGTACCTATTACAAGTTCCCAGATGGTGTATAATGCTAGGAGCAAAGCTAAGGTGAAGGGTAAATAGCTAATTTCTTTAATTTTGCTTCCTACAAAATATGAGAGAGAATAGTTGTAAAATTGTCTTTTGGTTGCATATTTCAACATCTGTTCATATGTTTGACAAATCTTTTATTTGTCTGGGTACTGTGGAGATACAAAAAGGCGTGAGGGAAGTACCTGCCCTCAAAGAGTTTATCTTCTGTTGCAGAGTCCCATAAGTTTAGGAAGAGAACACCTATATGATGATTAGGCATAAATAAAGTACAAGTTCCAGGTACATGTGTGTATAGAACTGCTTTTAGAAAGTCCTCTGGGCAGGCTGTGGCCCATACTGTAATCAAACACTTTGGAGGCAGGGTGGGCGGATCACCTGAGATGGGGCAGAGCCAGCCCTGACCAACATGGAGAAACCAGTCTCTACTAAAATGCAAAATTAGCTTGGCGTGGTGGCGCGACCTGTAATCCCAGCTACTCAGGAGGCTGAGGCAGGAGAATCACTGAGCCAGGGCCAGGAGGGTTGCAAATGAGCCGAGATCGTGCCACTGCGCACACTCCAGCCTGGCGACAGAAGACTCCATCTCAAAAGAAAGAATCCTGTCTCAAAATTTGTTGCATAAATAAATTCTAAATGTGAATGTTGGCATAATCAAAATTTGAGATTTTGGCCCTAAAATTCAGATTTTTATGCCTTTATGAAAATTATGTATTTATGAGACTTTTTCAAAAAGCAATAATTATTCCATTTTGAATCTTGACACCCTGAGAAAACTCTAAAATACCCATACTTATTGTTTCTATTCCTTTTTCCGGTTAGGTTTTTGCATTTCTCAGATTCTATTGACTGTGAATCAAACAAAGTGAGCAGCCAGCCTCTGGATGAAACTTCTGTCACAGATAAAGAGAACAATCTGCATGAATCAGAGTATGGAGACTAAGAGGCAAGTGGATTGCTTCGTAGCATACCGCTTCAAGTGATGACATGCGAGACAATCATATTCAAGTGATCATATTCCAGACAAGGCAACAGTGTTTACAGATGAAGAGTCTCACTCTTTTTAAGGCAACAAATTCTGGGACCATTTCTGCTGCTTTGGGGCAGCTAGAAGTTGTTTTAGTTGGACTGGAGGTCTTGGAGATTTTTCAAACGTAAGCCCTCTCCAAGCACAGCATTGCAGCAATTCGGAAAGCAATTCCCCCTCTCTGCCTGAGATTAGTATGTCTGGCGTGTCTCAGTTAAAGCCGAAGGAGTCCAGTGATGATGAAGCTCATCTTGCGAGAAAGTGTTCTTCACAATCAGGAAAGTGGAGGAATTCTCCTGCAGAGTTCAAATGCATCCGAGCTTTCTCCAGTGCTCAGTAAAGACTCGATTCAGGGTAAGTCAAAATCCTGAAGACTCGCTTTTCAGAATTTACATGTAAGAAAAAATAGGTGTTACTCAAATCATTGAAATTTTCCTGCACATAAATGGCGAGCTATATTAATTTTTCATTCTAAATTCTACTGCTTGAAAGTTCACATTTTATGCATGTGAAGGACTTCTCTGTATCTTTCACATTTTAAACTCTATGCATGTAAATTAACTCTGTGTATTTCTGAATCACTTGCATGTGTTCCACTGGTGGGTATCTCAAGGTGTGTACAGTTCAAACCTAGGCAAGTGATAATCTGTGAAATGAAAAATTATTATCGGTTTATTGTTCAAATCCTTAATAATACTTGAATTCAGATAACATTTAGGAACCCATATAAGGGCCAGTCGCGATAGCTCATGCCTGTAATCCCAGCACTTTGGGAGGCGGGTGAGTGGGATCACTTGAGGCCGAGGCTTCGGAGACCAGCCTGGCCAGGCACAGTGGAAACCCCTGCCCTCTACTGAAAATACAAAGAATATTAGGCAGGCAAGCCAAGTGATGGGCTACTCGTGATCCCAGCTATTCGGGAGGCTGAGGCAGGATAACGCTGGAACCTGGGATGTGGAGGTTGCAGTGAGTCGAAAGATTGAGCCACTGCACTCCAGCCTGGGTGGGACAGAGTCAGAGACTGTCCTCAAAAAAAAAAAAAAGAAAAAGAAAAAGAAAAAAAAAAAAGAGAGAGACCTATAAGGAAGTGGCCCCAAGTTAATGCAATGGTAACTCATCTTAAGTTTAGTACTCTCCAGAAATGTGGCTTTCATTGGCCTTTCTTAGCCCTGCTAAACACCTTATGACAAGACAAAACAGTAATACAAGGATGTTGTAATTTGTTTTAAATTAATAAAAGCATCCTAACCAGTTTTTTCTTCTAGTAATATATAATGTATCTTGTATTCTATTACAAAACTCCAAATAAGTACAGTCGCAGTTACTTAACTATATGTTCTGGAGACATGCATTGTTAGTGATCTGATTTGGTCGCTTGTACAAAAACATCAGTAGGAGTAACCTAGAACTTAGATGGTCTAGCCTATCATAGGTTAGCCTGAGCCTGAGTTAAGGAATCTTGTGGAAGGAAGAATGGAATGGTATTATAGTGAAAATACTGAATATGTATCTGAAATACGCAGACCAATCAATACATGGTCTGCTGTTGAAATGAAATATGCTTTGCAAAATGAGAGACTGTACTGCTTTATAAAGATCCAGTGATATATTTTAAATGACATGTTGGCAGTAGCTTTTAAACCTTGAGTTATCTCAAATAAATGTAATATAACATTCTTCTTTATCTCATGGAACTGGTAATAACTCACCAAGCTAGGTGGAAACAATGGCAGGCCATGGTAATATTTGACAAAATTTTGGATACCTGATAATTCCAAATATTGAACAGCATCTAAGAAATCAGCGTAGCTTTTATTTATTAAAGAAGAAAATATTTTATTCAAGTTCCCAAAGGAAACTAGAGATATACTGGACTGGAAATTGAAGAAAAAGCCAAATTAAAATGTAAAAATAAGTTGTTTCATGGAGAAAAGCCGAATGCATATATTTGAACCCCAACCTGTCCCCAGCCTTTTTTACATTTTTTTTTTCCTCAAAATTAAGCAGCCTCCTGAGCCAGAGTAGGCTCAGAGACTTCCTTCTGGCGTTTTTTGTTGTTGTTGTTGTTGTTTTACACAGAGTCTCACTGTGTTTGCATGGAGTGCAGGGCACAGTCCTGGCTACTGCAACCCCTCCTCTCCTGGGTTCAAGTGATTCTCCTGTCTCAGCCTCCTGAATATTTGTTGGGATTACAGGTGTACAACGCAATGCTCTACATGTTTTTTGGTAGAGATGGGGTTTCACTATATTAACAGGCTGGTCTCAACTCCTGACTCAGGTGATCCACCTCTGCCTCAGCCTCCCAGCTGCTGGGATTCAGATACAGCCACCCTTACTCACCTTCTTAAGCAGCTTTGTTGTTGAAAGAAAGAAAGAAAGAGAAAGAAAGAAAGAAAGAGTTGTTGTTTGAGACGGAAGCCCCGCCTCTGTCACCCAGGGTTGAGTGGCTCGGATCTTTTAGCTCACTGCAAGCTCAGCCTGCTCACGCTTATTCTCCTGCCTCAGCCTCCCGAGTAGCTGGGACTGCAGGCGCTCGGGCCACTTCGCCTGCTGTTTTTAGGTATTTTTAGTAGAGACTGTGGTTTCACCTGTAGGCTTAGGATGGTCTCCAACCTCCCAGACCTGCAGATCCACTGCCTGGCTCCCCTCCCAAAGTGCTGGATTATAGGCTTTGTTTCACCATACCACCCCTTCTTATTGCTTTTTTCAGAGGGCTGGCCGAGCCATACCTCTGGCTTCCTGAGGCTTCCCGCTTTTCTTTTTTCCCTTTCTCTTTTCACTTTGCTCTCTGGCTGGAACCATCTGAGCACTGTGTACTGGACTAGAAAGTGTTTCTTTTATTTAAGGGGAACCTCTCCATCTTGGTCTCGTCTTTGTCATTTTACTTCGCCTGCATCTCTCTTTTTTACTGCTACACTTTTAAAATATTGTCTTGAAATATCTTCATAAAACATCACTGTTAATTCTAGGAGGATATTAAGTGTGCTGAGTTCCTAGCTTTTTATATTTCCAGCATGCACTTACTATTTCATTGCATTTTGGAAGTTGCTTAGCTTAGGTTTTCCTGGGAAGCCTTCATCGGCTCCTCGCCTGTAGGCTGGAGCCATACATTGTGAATTCTCATTTTAGTTCTCCGCTAACTTTTTAATACACTAATAAGCAGAAATATGAATCCTCCTAGCCATCACGCTTCCCAAAGTTAAGAAACTAAACAAAACTAGGGAACTATTCATTGGGTTATCTCTTTGCTGTCAGATGGGTAGAACTCTACTAGAATAAATAGTTAATTCTCAAGAATTGCGATGCTGACAGTTAACGAAAAATGATATAATCTTTCTTGATTCAGAAATGTTTCAGAAAGCTGCAGGGATGCCCTAAATACCTGGGAATATCAGTTTATAGGTTCAGGAAGAAGAAAATGCTCCAATATTAGAGCCTTCTGTTGGTAGCGTTCACTGTGAAAAGCAACACTCATAGATTCTGTGTTGAGTTCTCGAATTGCTATTTGAGGTTGAAGTCATCTTAGACCTTCCCAGATCTCAGGGAAAGATGATTTAGCCCAGAGTCACAATAATTTAGCTAAAAGTGAGCGCACGTTAGGGTTTCTGTAAGGTATACAAGTTAATGGGGTGCTTTTTCACTATTCGTTTTTATTGCCCTTTTTGTGGTGTTTTTGCTTCGTTTGTTTGAGTCTGTTCTGTTGGCGTGAGGGCTGGATTGCAGCAAGCATAATCTTGCTCACTGTAACTCCACCTGCTCAAGGCTGATTCTAACCTCAGCCTCCCAAGTAGCTGGAGATAACAGGCATGTGCCACTCACCAGCTAATTTTTTGGGTATTTTAGTAGAATGAAGCTTACCATGTTGGCCGACTGGTCTCGAACTCCTGACCTCAAGTGGTCTGCCCAAAGTACTGCACTGGCCTCCCAAAAGTACTGGGATTACAGGCATGAGCCTCCACACCTGGTCTCATTGTCCTCTTTATTTGACTTTTCATGGGAATGCAGATTGCAAGAGAACCTCCGCCTATAGAAAAAGTCTTATCTGAGGAAAATTGGGGCAGAGGGTAGGTCTGAAAGTCATCGGTAAAGGTGAAGTGCATCGGTCAGATAATACTACTCCACTTGAAAGCGGATACCTTTTTCTTAAAGTTAAATATGTTACTTGATTAAAAGAAGGGATGGAGCTGCAATCGTTCAACTTATTTTAGCTAGTAAGATGAAAACTGTTCACTTTCACACATGTAACTCAACATTTTACAGTAGCAGACTCGTATTTTATCTGACTCAGCATTTTACATCCTCTTCTAACAGTTCATAAAAAGACTTTAATTTTAAGTAGATATTTTATGTAATTGACTCCTCTCCTTATTGAAACATTCATAGCTTCTTCCATGAAATTGGCAGACATCATCCTTTCCATATTAGATTCAAGCTTTTCTTTTATTGATTCTCTCCCATGGTCTTATTGTGTATTTTCCATTTGTTGAATATTGGTTTGTTGTCATAAAAATTCTATAGTAAATATTATTTTATTTTATTTTTCATCTGGGGACTCAAGGAATTTGATTGCAATACTTGCTACTTGACAGTCAGTGACCAGACCTCCTGCCACGCTTATCTCATTTCTCAAAAAAGACACACCTCTACGAACAAGTAAAACATTTATTTAATTTTTTTAATTTCAGAAGCAGTGTATGCTTACAACTAGAAAATGAGTAGTAAAGCAGAATTAAAATGGAAATACCTGTGACTTCTTTTATATATAAAATGTCTGCTTTAAAACTTCATGCTTGACTGTAGGTGTTTAAGCTGTGAAACTTATTTTCTTGCAGTGTATGAAAGATCATTTTCCATGTACTTTTAGTCAGCTAATGTGATGACTTTATAACATGCAGTTGTATGGGTTTTACCAATCCTCTTCTTGTCATTTACTCCTAAATTGTTTTGGGTTTCTGGCAAATAATACCGCAAATCCAAGATCTTGTGGATAAATATTTATGACATGTTCTTTAATTAGTCTGTAAGGATTCATTCCATGGAGTGGTATACGCGAGTCCCAAGGCGTGTGATTTAGCAGCATTGATACTAGTCCTAAAGGCATGTGATTTAGTATTTCGATACTAGTCCCAAGGCGCAGTGTGGGATTTTAGCATTCACTAGTCCCCATGCTGCAGGATTTTAGCACATACTAGTCCTACATGTAGGTGATTTTAGCATTGATATCGAACGTCCTAAGGCGTGTGTGATTTAACATTGATACGTGAGTCCCAAGGCTGGTGTGATTTAGGCATTGATACGTAGTCCCAAGGCGTGTGTGATTTAGCATTGATACATACTGCCAAAAGGCCCCCTAGAAACTGTGTACCCATGGTTTTTTAAATCCAAATATATAGATATTTGTGTTACTACATAGTAAAGCATATTTTATATATTAAGCACAAATTAAAGCATATTTTATGTATTAAGTGTTCTTGTTCATCAGTATAAAAACACTATTTCCTAACTTAAAAGATGGATAAAGGTCATAAACAGGTCACAAAAGGAAAAGTACCAATGGTTGATTAATATATGTTTAACCTCATTTGTTTAACCATATGTTTAACCTCATTAGTAATCAAATAGTGCAAATTAAAATAATAAAATTGTTTCTTGCCTCTTCATATTTCCAAAAAATGTTTTTAATTATACTCATTTTTTTATGAGAGTATAGAATCACATATTTTAAAAGGTAAGTATTGGTCTGCCATTTCTAGAAAAAAATTTGAAAGAGTTCAAATAATTCAAACCAGTAAGTGCATTCTAGAACTTTAGCCTAAGGAAACATTGAGAATTTAAATACAAGAATACTTAATACTGCATTGGTTATAATAGTGAAAAATTGGAAATAATCTAAATAACAATAAGGGATTGAATTATTAAATAATCTTTGGTTTTAGCTCTTAGTGATAGAAATATTGGTGAACTTTTTTCTGTTCTTTTTCTTGTATTTTTCTACCATGAGCATATATTATGTTTCTAGTACCATAAAAACTTTTTTAAATTGTAATACAGGCCCTGCTTATCCATTTGAAAGAAGATGTCCGTCTCACACAATATAAATATCAATTCTACCATAGTCAATATGGGTTGCTATAACAGAATACCAGAAACTGGATTTGCTTAAATGATAAATATTTATTTCTCACAATTCTAAAGGCTGGGAAGTCCCAGGTCTAGGCACCAGCAGATTTGGTGTCTGGTGAGAGCCCACTTCCTGGTTTGCAGACAGATGCCTTCTTGCTGTGTCCTTACATGGTAGAGGGAGAGAACATCTCTTTTGTACCTCTTCTTATAAAAGGGCACTAATCTCATTCCTGAGGGCTCCACTCTCATGATCTAATCACCTCTCAAAAATCCCACCATCACATTAGGATTTAAAGGGTTAGGCCTTCAACATGAATGTGGGGGGCACACAACGTTCAGTCCATAGCAAATTCCAATACATTAAAGATACAAATATAAAATATGTAAATATGAGATTATTTTTTAAATTTTTGAGCAAGAAGGCTTTTGCAGTCATATCTACTAACTTGAAAAGACATTCATTATTATTGAAAAGGAAAAATATGTTAATAATATGTATAGTGGTGTTTTGTTTAAATACTTTATTCATGTGCACATTTGCATGTTTGTAGTATCACATTAAGAAGTCTGGAAAGATACATGCAGAATAATTTACAATGATGGATATGACTGGAGATGTAGAAAGTACTTTTCCAAAAGGAGTTATGTCTAGATAGTAAAGCATCATATTATTATTATTATTCTCAGAGATTTGCCTTGTCAGGGATTTAACTACCACTTCTGTTTTGGTGACCCTCCAGCTGAGCTTTCCCTGATACCCGTCTTTAATACCTAAAATCAAACTCGTGCCTTTTCCCTCTATTTCTTCTCAGAATGTTTTTTATCTATTAAATAAAATTCTATTATCTGCCACTTAGTTTCAAAATCCTAAGGTTGTCCTTTTCCTTCATAATTGTCAGTTTGATCCTTCTACAGCAGTTAGAGAAAAACAACCAAACATTGATACCTTTCCAAATTCTAACGTTTCTTTCTTTGTCTTCTTTTTTTCTCCCCATCACCAACACATATTTAAGGATTTCATCTTTACTGTGTGAAACTTTAACTTTTCCATTCTTTATACACACACTGCCAGATTCATATTATAAACCTTTTTTAATATACCTCATTCTTACTATCCTGAGAAGCAATAACAAAACTTCATTGTCTCCATTCTATCCACAGGGTAAAAATCAACCCTTAGTAGAAACAGCCTAAATGTCAATAGAGGTTTGTTTAAGTAAGTTATGGCATATATATACAATGGAAGAACAGGCAACCTATTCCAAATAAAATTCTATTTCTTGTGAACTGAAAAAAATATCTAAGATACATCATTAAGTGGAATCAAGATACATTAAGTGAGAAAAATGAAGTGCACAACAGCGTGTATTATGCTGCCAGTTTGTGTGTGTGTGTGTGTATGTGTGTGCACGCGTGAGTCTGGATGCACAGGAAGCTGGGAATGCACAGGAAGCCAGGAGCAGCAATTGCCTCTGGAAAGGGAGGCAGTGAGAGAGATTCATTTTGTTCTCTGTTCCTTTACAAAAGAGAGAACTTTTAAATTTTATGCCAGGTTTACTGTTACCTGTTAAAATAATTCATGATGACTTCTGTAATAGATGTTTATAAATAGCACATTTTTACCATTGCTTATGGGTTATTTTGTTCTTATGTATAAAGAATAGTTTGACCGGTCGCAATGGCTCACGCCTGTAATCTCAGCACTTTGGGAGGCCGAGACGGGTGGATCACGAGGTCAGGAGATCAAGACCATCCTTGCTAACACAGGGAAACCCCGTCTCTACTAAAAATGTAAAAAAATAGCTGGGCATGGTGGCAGGCGCCTGTAGTCCCAGCTACTCAGGAGACTGAGGCAAAAGAATGGCGTAAACCCGGGAATTGGAGGTTGCAGTGAGCTGAGATCGCGCCACTGCACTCCAGACTGGGCAACAGAGTGACACTCTGTCTCAATAAATAAGAATAGTTTGAAATTAAAGTGAGTTGCTTTAACAAAATGGCCTTAAAATGGGTGTTTAATCTTCAGGTTCCTGGGCTATATAAAGCCAGTTCTGCAGACTCTCTTTCTACAACCAAGATCAAACCTCTAGGACCTGCCAGAGCCAGTGGGCTGAGCAAGAAGCCAGCAAGCATCCAGAAGAGAAAGCATCATAATGCCGAGAACAAGCCGGGATTACAGATCAAACTCAATGAGCTCTGGAAAAACTTTGGATTTAAAAAGTGAGTTGCCTTGTTTCTTATTCTGAAACAAGATAAACTGTTATTTTCTGTAATTTCCATCCCTTTCTCCCAACTCTTTCTAGTTTCGTATGAGTCAAGTTTTGTTTCTCTCACTATAAAATAATTATTTTTCTCTCTTCCCTTTAACTGATTCTTTATACTTAATTTCAATTTCTATACCTTCTTTTCATAAAAAGACGGCAAACTAAAAAAAACCAGTTTTCAGTCTGGTTTTGGGGGCTCTCTGATGTTAAGCAAATTGCTTTCCTAGGCCTTAAGTCTCTTGCCTTCCTTTTTTTATCTCTCAGGATTGTAAAGAGAAAAAAATTTTATTTTATTTTATTTTATTTTATTTTGTTTTGAGACAGAGTTTCGCTCTTGTTACCCAGACTGGAATGCAATGGTGCAATCTCCGCTCACTACAACCTCCGCCTCCCAAGTAGCTGGGATTACAGGCGTGCGCCACCATGCCCGGCTAATTTTGTATTTTTAGTAGACACAGGGTTTCTCCATGTTGGTCAGGCTGGTCTCGAACTCCCAGCCTCAGGTGATCTGCCCGCCTCGGCCTCCCAAAGTGCTGAGATTACAGGCATGAGCCACTGCACCTGGCTGAAAGTAAGATTTTTAAAGAAGGGCTAGAAGTACAGTGCTATATCATACTTCTCTAATTTATCAATCTTAAAATGGGGAGACTCATTGGATTTATATGATGAATTTGCCAGATTTGCAGTGTATGTGGCCAGCACTGCTTTAAAAGAATTCATCCTCTATATAGTTAAATTTTTGTTAACCATAATACTTCCTTCTGTTAGACCACAAAATTAGCCGCAGAGTAGCATTACCTTATAGCTATTTTCTCATTCTCAATAAAAGAAATGTGCTAAGTTTAATAAAAGATTTTTTTAACTATATGGAATGATAGGATTAAACCTTACCTAATAGAAACATTGTCATAGATGAGGTGGTATGAGTGGGAAACACTTTGTGAATAAGTAAGTGCTGGACAATCGTTTCTTATTTTCCATTGTGCAAAGTCTAGGATTAAACCGTATGACAGCAGTTTTCAAACGTTTTATTTTCAGGAATGCTTTATACTCTTAAAAATTATTAAAGGCCCCAAAACACTTTGGTTTATGTAGGTTATATTTGTCAACACTTACCCATCATAGAAATTGAAATGAACATTTAAAAATATTAATTTTAAAATAACGATAAGCCTATTACATATGAATGTAGATAGTACATTTAAAAAATAAATAGCTGTATTTTCCAAATCCCCCTAAAAGGTAAAAAAAGTGGCACGGTTTTACATTTCATTTTGCAAATCTTTACTGTCTAGTTTGCAAATCTTTACTGTCTGGCTTAATAGAACTCAGCTGGATTCTTATATCTGCTTCTACATTTGATCTGTTATGATTTGGTGTTTTGGTTGAGTATATGAAGGAAATAGACATTTGTAGTTAGAAAATATATATTTTGATAGCCCTTTTAGATGATGATAAATTTTCTTCTCTGCTGTTATGTCTAAATTCAACAACTTGTAGTTTCTTAAGGTTAGTTGTAGTGTAGAATATGAAACCATATCAACTGACTTTTTGTACTCTGTTATATTACAGTCCACTGGTGTACCTTTCTTCTGTTGCCTAGGGTGGAATGGCACAATCATGGCTCACTGTATCCTCGACCTCCTAAGCTCAAGCAGTCCTCCTGCCTCAGCCTCCTGAGTAGCTGGGACTACAGGCGTATGCCACCACCCCCAGTTAATTATTTAATTTTTTATTGCAGGTGTGAGCCACTTTGCCTGGCCTACACTGGTGCACTTTTAATGCATCCTTTACATGTAACATCATGAGTTGGTCATTTGGAAAATATTGGGTCATTGAGATGTACTTCCAAATATTGATATATTTTATTATACAATATAAGAAAAAAGTCGCAATCAATGAAGCCTTTAACATTGGAAAACCATTGTGTGGCAGATATGTTTTCCAAAATTTTAATTTTCATATGAAAGCTTGAATTTTATCATTAGCAACAAATACTGTTATTTATTTTTCTTTAAAGTAACAGACTCTCTTTGTTCATTTTATTTGTTTGTTTGTTTGTTTATTTATTTTGAGACAAAGTCTCTCTTTGTCACCCAGGCTGGAGTTCAGTGGCACAATCTCAGTTCACTGCAGCCTCCGCCTCCTGGGTTCAAGTGATTCACCCGTCTCAGCCTCCCAAGTAACTGGGATTACAGGCACCTGCCACCATGCCCTGCTAATTTTTTATTTTTTGTAGAGATCATTTCGCTGTGTTGGCCAGGCTGGTTTCGAACTCCTGACCTCAAGTGATCCACCTGCTTGAGCCTCCCAAAGTGCTAGGATTACAGACATAAGCCAGCACGCCTGGCCCCTTTTTGTTCATTTTAGAGAAGTCCTGAATGACCTTAGTGTCACATGCTTTTACTTGAGATAAACTATCATACTTCTATACACAATAGAAGTGTTTTGTTTGTGCTTTCCATTTTGCCACAGAATATTAAAAAGCATACCAAAAAATTAGCCGAGCGTGGTGGCATGTGCCTATCGTCCCAGCTTCTCAGGAGGCTGAAGTGGCAGAATTGCTTGAGCCCAGGAGGTGGAGGTTGCAGGGAGCTGAGATTGCAGCACTGCACTCCAGCCAGAGTGCAACAGAACGAGACCCTGTCTCAAAAAATTTAAAAAAAAAAATTGAAGTATACCAAAGGGTTGAGATTTAATGAAATTAGTGATTTTTACTGCTTCCATCAAGAACATTTTTGAGACTTTTCTTTAACTGCAAGTGCACGGAGGTGGAGAATACAAATAGTGCTGGTATGACTTGTATGGTGTGATGCCACCGTGTTGATTGACACCGAGTTGTCAGCAGTTTCACTCAGTTCTGCTTTAGCAACATCCATACAAGTGTCAGCACAGTGGAAAGGAGGAACAAAGTCTGAATATTGTAAGAAGAGTTTTGATCTTGGAAACCTGTTGAAAGGATCTTGGGACTCTCCAGGGGTCATGGAACATGCTTTGAAAACTGTTGCTAGAGAGAAATTAAGGGTGCAACATATTCTTAAATACCTTTGAGAAAAAAAGACTTCCTGGTGTTTAATTTTTGTTGACAGGAGATAGAATTACCTGTAATATCTTCATAACAGGATTAATTTTTATAGATAGCTTCCTTCCAGAAAAGAAAAAAGAAAAAACAACTGAGAGGAGAATAAAAGATAGGGCTTAGGCCGGGCACGGTGGCTCACGCCTGTAATCCCAGCACTTTGGGAGGCTGAGGCAGGCTGATCACTTGAGGTCAGGAGTTTGAGACTAGCCTGACCAGCATGGTGAAACCCCATCTGTAGTAAAAATACAAAAATCAGCCAGACGTGGTGGTGCAGGCCTGTAGTTCCAGCTACTCGGGCTGAAGCAAGATAATCACTTGAACCCAGGAGGCGGAGGTTGCAGTGAGCCAATATCATGCCACTGCACTCCAGCCTAGATGACAGAGCAAGACTGTCTCAAAAAAGAAAAAAAAAAAAGGTAGGGCTTCACCAGGGCTTAACCATTTGTTCCTACTTCACTTATATTGGTTCTTAACCATACTTGAGAAGGGCACTAAGGAGAAAAGAATTAAAGTATTGGAATCATTCTGCCTTAGCTAATATATCGAGTGGTGGCCCAGCACCTACACTGAATGGTGATTTTGAAAGCAAGAAGAGGCACTAAGAAGTAAGACTCCGAATGTATGGGGAGCGCTCACAGGAGAAGCTGATTGTGTTATATAATGAATTGAACGAGATTATACAGTAAACTGTCTTATCCTCTTCATATCCCTCTATTTTGTCCAGGTAGAATATTTCTTCTCTCATAATCAGTACCCTAAAAATACCAAATTTATGTTATTGTATTTTGCAGAGATTCCGAAAAGCTTCCTTCTTGTAAGAAGCCCCTGTCCCCGGTCAGAGATAACATCCAACTAACACCAGAAGCGGAAGAGGATATATTTAACAAACCTGAGTGTGTGCGTGTTCAAAGAGCGATATTCCAGTAAATGCAGACTGCTGCGATGCTTTTGCCTGCAAGAGAATCTGATCAATTTGAAGTCCCTGTTTGGGAATGAGGCACTTATCAGCCTGAAGAATTTTTTCTCATTCTGTGCCATTTTAAGAATAGAATACATTTTGTATATTAACTTTATAATTGGGTTGTGGTTTTTTTGCTCAGCTTTTTATATTTTTATAAGAAGCTAAATAGAAGAATAATTGTATCTCTGACAAGTTTTTGGAAGTTTTAATGTTAATTGGGAAAATCCCCTGGAGTTTATAAAAATCTACTCTAAATATTTCTGTAATGTTGTCAAGTAGAAAGGTAGCAAATGGAGAAACTACAGTCCTAGAGGAAATCACTGTTTCTCCAGGCTTTAAAGTTTTCCACTTGCCTTTCCCATCTGTCCTTCAGGGTTGAATTGAAAATAAAGTTGAGATGGGAGGGGTAATTGGAAGGGTTAAAGATCATTACACAAATGAGACAGTGCTCTCTTATCCCTGAAGGTTTTGGTTGGATTATAGGTTGACACTGAAGGAAAATTTTCAGCATCATATGAAAGGAAGTACTTCTTATATCATTAATATTTTTAAACTTCAAAATAGCCTCAGTTTTAATATATATTTTTTGAAGTGTGGACTAAAGCTTCCTTAACATATATTTAAAACTAGTCCGCTGAACGCTGCATAAGATACTAAATCTGCAAGGTCTGTGACACGTACTCTCTGCAAAGAAATGGGCAGATGCATGGAAAGAGAACCAGCTGCTAACTGAGGAGCTGAAGTGACAGGAATTAAAGGATTTCTGAAAGTATTTGTGATACAGAGGATAAAGGAAAGAGCCAGAGTATTTATATTTTTAAGTGAGACTCGGTAGAGGACTCTAGGAAAATGAGATCAGAGTGGAATAAAAGCTAACTAAAGCTATTACAAAATAAAAACTAAAACCCAAAAAGGCCCAATCTGAAAAAGACCTAATCTTAAGAACAAAAGCAGTTTTGAATTCTCCGTGCATGTTTCCTGTGATAAAACAAATTAGGAATGTGAATCAAACATTGTCTACAAATATTTATCCCCTCACTCACTAAAAATGCTACGTAAATGACAGAAAAGGAATAAGACAAATCCACAAGGGTTAACAGTGGAAGAAGAGACATCAGGCAAGGAAACTGATGGATGAGTAGTAAGTGATTTAACAAAGAAATGATCATTGTCAGTGGCAGAAGACTAGAAGAGGTAAAAGTCTGATAAGCTTGACAAATGGAGACATGCAGATTCCTCTAAAGCCAGAGGTGCAGAGTAAGACTGGAAATAGGATTGGTTTTGGAAATCTTTTTTTTTTTTTTTTGAGAGGGAGTCTCGTGCTGTCGCCCAGGCTGGAGTGCAGTGGCGCGATCTCGGCTCACTGCAAGCTCCGCCTCCCGGGTTCACGCCATTCTCCTGCCTCAGCCTCCTGAGTAGCTGGGACTACAGGCGCCCACCACCGCGCCCGGCTAATTTTTTGTATTTTTAGTAGAGACGGGGTTTCACTGTGGTCTCGATCTCCTGACCTTGTGATCCGCCCACCTCGGCCTCCCAAAGTGCTGGGATTACAGGCGTGAGCCACCGCGCCCGGCCGGAAATCTTTAAAAATAGTGTGGGAGAAGGGGCAGATGGCAGCAGTGCCAGTTTCCAATCTCCAAATCACCATATAATAGCAACTGGATAGCAAAATAAAAATCCATGAGCAACGTAAGTGGGTGAAGATAGCCACAAGACCACAAGCTGGCATTGGCTTCAGTTCAGGCGAAGCAGAGTGAGGAAATGGCATCTAATGACCTGAGGACAGTACAGCAGGCCAGGTTTTGAAAACAGCACTCAAGTGGGAGAGGCTTTGCCCATTTTGAAGGTGGGTGAGTCCAGGAGGCTTGTATTAAGGTCTGAAGGACTGAAGCAAACTAGCCCCTAGGAAGTATTAGAACTGATTCACTGAGTTCACCAAGGTTCTCTTCCAGGACAGCGTTCCCCACAGAAGAGAAACTGCTGCGGGGAAGCCAAATCGAAGAAGAGAAAGATGAAGAGAAGGTCCAAATACAAGTAGAATAGGGAATCATCAACCCAAATCTCTCAGCAGAATACTGGTTTTGAACACTTAAAAAGAAACTTAGAGAAGTTCCCATGAATCATGTTTCCTTCTCAAAGTTTAGGAAACAGAATTTTACTTAAAAAGAAACTAAGGAAAGTTTTTAGATGAATCTCATACAAAGTTATTTTAATGAAAAGAAAGAGAAGATTTCTGGATAATGAAGATGTATCAGGAAGATAGGTCCACAGAGCAGAGCAAAACTTGTTTGTTTAAAATGTGCTAAAAGATATTAGAAAGATATAAAATATGACAAATTTAGGATTACAAGAATCAGAAATAAGCTCAAGAAAACATTGTAAATAAAAACATCAGAGATGCAATATAAACACTATGGATAATGTCTTTTAAAAGAGGTAAAAATAAAAAGGAATAAAAAATCAATTTTTTGTTTAATTAGAAAATGACAAAGAAGACCCAACATACAGATAATGGGAATTTGAAACAACAAAACCCTATTATTTTAGAAAATGTTTTATTTAAATATATAAAACAATATTTTAAAAGTGAACTCTGGTACCTAAGCAGCAGCTAACACCAAGACATAAATAATATACTTTAAAGGAAGAAAACTTTGGCTAGGCAAAACCAGGTGAAATGTAAGATGATGATCAGACTTTCTTCACAATTATACTTTATGCCTGAAGAAAATGGAGTGATCATTTTTGAATACCCAAAGAAAAATGTGAGCTGAGGTTTTCATATCTAATAAAATTGTAAGTATAAAAGGCTGGCACAAACTTATCCAACACAGAAAAATTTGGGAAATGGGAAATGTCGTTCCCTTAAGCGGTTTATCAGGAAGTTCAGAAAATGAGCTCCAGATAACCAAAATGACTAGAGAAACAGTGACAGACTGGCGGTGAGTAGTAAACGTATGTTGCTTATACACTTAAAACTAAGAGTTAAAGCATCGTATATAAAAGCATATGCAAAAACATTTGGTTTAGCTAGTGGTAGTCTGATATTTTGGGACTGTGTGTATCCTGTGGAATAGAATAATTACTATTTATAGGATATTTGAAATCCTGTTTTCTTGAGAATCAGGGTCCTTTTTTTTTTTTTTCAAGATGGAGTCTTGCTGTGTCGCAATCTCAGCTCACTACAACCTCCGCCTCTCAGGTTCAAGTGATTCTCCTGCCTCAGTCTCCCAAGTAGCTGGGATTACAGGTGTGTGCCACCACGCCCAGCTTCATTTTTGTATTTTTAGTAGAGATGGGGTTTCAATATGTTGGCCAGACTGGTCTCAACCTTAGGTGATCCACCCACCTCAGCCTCCCAGGGTGCTGGGATGGCAGGCATAAGCCACTGCACCCAGCCTAGAACCAGGGATTTTAATGTGAGAAAAAGGAGAAAGAGAATACAGAACATGTAATTTTTTTGGGGGGGGGGGGGAAATCCCATGGCTATGAATTTGAATTGGACGTAGTGGTATAAATTCATGAATGTATATTGAATACATTTAGATACGTGTGAATACACACATTCATCAGTTTGTACCAGTATGTTCAATACAAATTCATAACTATCAGGATGTTTAGCACATCAGGTTGTGGTTTTAAAGTACCTTTTGCTTTTTTCATTAAAACGAGGATTTGGGGAAAATAGTCTGGCAGGAAATGTAAAAGATAAGCCTAGGATATCTTGTCACAACAAATAGAGGGGCTGGGTGTAGTGTGTCGTGCCTGTAATCCCAGGACTTTGGGAGGCCAAGGTGGGTGGATCACCTGAGGTCAGGAGTTGGAGACCAGCCTGGACAACATGGTGAAACGCAGTCTACTAAAAATACAAAATTAGCCGAGAGTGGTGGTGCATGCCTGTAATCCCAGCTACCTGGGAGGCTGAAGCAGGAGACTTGAAACCCGGAGGCGGAGGTTGTAGTGAGCCGAGATCGCACCATCGCACTCCAGCCTGGGCAACAAGACGAAGCCCGGTCTCAAAAATCCAAAACAAGGCCAAGCGCGGTGGCTCATGCCTGTAATCCCAGCACTTTGGGAGGCCGAGGCGGGCGGATCACGAGATCAGGAGATCGAGACCATCCTGGCTAACAAGGTGAAACCCCGTATCTACTAAAAATACAAAAAACTTAGCCGGGCGTGGTGGCGGGTGCCTGTAGTCCCAGCTACTGGGTAGGCCGAGGTAGGAGAATGGCGTGAACCCGGGAGGCGGAGCTTGCAGTGAGCCGAGATCGCGCCACTAACTCCAGCCTGGGCGAAAGAGCGAGACTCCGTCTCAAAAAAACAAAACAAAACAAAAATAGAGATTAACAATTTCCAAAAGATTCAAGAACCAGCTTAAAGGGGCACCCACTGTGCAAATGTGGGAAACTTTGGTCTTCAAAGAAGATAATTGCAATTTATTAAAACCCATCATAAACATTAAGAATAATTGGTCACCTTGTAGGATGATGGAGTATTCATTGTCTTGAAAACTTGAAGCAAAAAAACCATTTTTCCTTTCTTTCCTCTATGAACAGTACAACTGGATAACTAAATGGCAGATGAAGGAACTATCTCTTTCTAGTGTTCTAATAATTAAGAAAAGATCATATCATTTTTCATTACCCAGTGGATCAATAAATTTGGATTTTGTGCATCAATTGCTATAACATCACAAAAAGGCCAGGCCACGGTGGCTCACGCCTCTAATCCTACCACTTTGTGAGGTCAAGGTGGGAGGACTGCTTGATCTCAGGAGTTTGAGACCAGCTTGGGTAGCATACTGAGATCTCATCTCTACCAAAAAAAAAAAAAAGTTTTAATTAGCCAGGCCTCCTGGCATGTACCTGTATTCCCAGCTACTCCCATGGCTAAGATGGGAGGATCACTTAAGCCCACCAGATTGAGGCTGCAGTGAGCTGTGATTGTGCCACTGCACTCCAGCCTGGATGACATAGCAAGACCCTGTCTCAAAAAACAAGAAAAAAAAAAGACAACCAGATATTTTATGCCTGCTAATGAAAGAACTCAATATCACCTATCACCTATTTTTGCTACAGAAATTAGAAATGAGTCCGATGATGCCTCTGGGTTCAGCTGCCTGCTACACTGCAGGAGATCCAGAGGACAGTGGAACGTGTTGAACTGAAGCATGAGTGTACAACTAGCAAAATTCAGACTTGGGAGGCTCAGGTTGGGGGATCTCTTGAGCCCAGGAGGTCAAGGCTGCAGTAAGCTGTGATTGCATCACTCAACTCCAAACCGGGTAATAGAGTGAGACCCTGTCTCAAAACAAAAACGAAACAAAGCAAAAAAACTCTAGTTAAATTCTTACTCTGTTATACAGAGGCCCCGTCTTCCTTCCATGCTGTCCCAGATAAGCCAGTGCTAGCATTGTGGCTGTCCTTGGGCCCTCCCATCTATCCTTAGAATTCAGGCTACTTTTGCCCTGCAGTCTTAACCCTCTAATGTTGTTTTTTGTTTGTTTGTTTGTTTTGAGATGGAGTCTCACTCTGTCACCTGGGCTGGAGTGCAGTGACATGATCTCAGCTCACTGCAACCTCTGACTCCCGGGCTCAACCTATTCTGCTTCAGCCTCCCAAGTAGCTGGGATTACAGGCGCCTGCCACTATGTCTGGCTGATCTTTGTATTTTTAGTAGAGACAGGGTTTCACTATGTTGGCCAGGCTGCTCTTGAACTCCTTACCTCAAGTGATCTGCCCAACTCAGCCTCCCAAAGTGCTGAGATTACAGGCCACCACACCCAGACCAGCCCTCTAACGATTTAAAGGAAAGTTATTATTTTGTAGATTATCTGGTTTTTATTGTTATTAATGTGAGAATGAATCTTTTTTCCAGCTTCGTCCATCCTAGGTAGAAATAAAGTCCCAAATCTTTGTTTTTTAACTGGTCATAGAGGACGAATCGCCATCCTTTATTCATTCCTTGATCATCTCAGGCTAGAGAAGTCTAGGGATAGAGCTGTCTATAACTGGACCAGAAAAATTAAGTGGGCTGTAGCATAATCACATAGTTGAAACAGGTAAGTGAGTCATCTGTGGCTAGAGGCAAGTCCTGGTCACTTCCCTATTCTACCCCAATACTCAACTTACTGCATTCAGATGTTGCTTAATGGCTAGATATGGCTTTGAGGTTTATGCTTTTATTAAATATGTCAGTTCAATTTTACAATGGAAAATTCTGAAGATGGATGGTGGTGATGGTTGCACAATATGAATGTACTTAATGCCACTTAATCATCCACTTAAAATTGTTAAGATGATAAGAATTATGTATATTTTACCCCTATAAAAAGATTTTCAAAGGCCGGGCGTGGTGGCTCATGCCTGTAATCTCAGCACTTTGGGAAGCTGAGGTAGGCGGATCACCTGAGGTCAGAAGTTCGAGACCAGCCTGGCCAACATGGTGAAACTCCATTGTGTTTTATTTATTGATTGATTGATTTAAGACGGAGTCTTGCTCTGTCACCAAGCTGGAATGCAGTGGCGTGATCTCGGCTCACTGCAATCTCCACCTCCGGGGTTCAAGCAATTTCCCTTGCCTCAGCCTCCCGAGTAGCTGGGACTACAGGAGCGCGCCATCACGCCCAGCTAATTTTTTGTATTTTAGTAGAGACAGCGTTTCACCATGTTGGTGAGGATGGTCTCGATCTCCTGACCTCGTGATCCGTCCGCCTCGGCCTCCCAAGTGCTGGGATTGCAGGTGTGAGCCACCACCGCGCCCGGCCACAGTGGGTTTTCTTTAACACTCACTGGCTCATGGTTTAGGGGAGGCAGAATAGCTGAAAGAACTCCAGCTAGGGATCAGAAGACTTGGTCTGTAATTGTGACTTGCCTAACACTCTAAGTGACTTTTAGAAAGCCACTAAACCTTTACTGTCTTTTTTCTCACAGGATAATCATGAGAGATTGATCTCTAACTCTGAAATTGGCACTCCAGAGTTCTGTGAATGAAAACACAGTAAATAAACTCCACAAGAGGGCAGCTCCTCCGCACCTGAATGGCTTCAGAGCCCTTCCAGGCACGTTTGAGGTCATTATAAAACCACTTTTTATACACTGTTTTATTTTTATTTATTTTAATTATACGAGAAGCACACAAATAAATTCCCACATAAAAAGTCCAACATTAGAGATCAATTTCAAGTCTCTTTTGAATAGTCCCCCTAATTCTAGTTTCCTCCCCTGTTACCAGGTTGTTTTCTGAGACTTTTTGAAAAACACAACTTCTGCAACTAATTTTTTCAATCTGCATATAATTTGAACATCATTAACGTCTATGTCTGCATAAGAAATACATAGATATTAATATACTTCTCTTTACTCTCCTTAAAATGCTTGTGTCGTAATTTACTTCTTTTTTTTTTTTTTTTTTTTTTTTAGACGGAGTCTGGCTCTGTCGCCCAGGCTGGAGTGCAGTGGCCAGATCTCAGCTCACGGCAAGCTCCGCCTCCCGGGTTTACGCCATTCTCCTGCCTCAGCCTCCCGAGTAGCTGGGACTACAGGCGCCCGCCTCGTCGCCCGGCTAGTTTTTTGTATTTTTTAGTACAGACGGGGTTTCACCATATCAGCCAGGATGGTCTCGATCTCCTGACCTTGTGATCCGCCCGTCTCGGCCTCCCAAAGTGCTGGGATTACAGGCGTGAGCCACCGCGCCCGGCCAATTTACTTGTTTCTTAATGACATTTAGATTACCTTTTTTCAGTATTCAAACAATGCTGCATTGAATATTTCAGTACTGTACTTTGAAAAAAGTGAAGAGCCTCACAAGACTTCATGGTAATTAATATTTTATTTAATTAATTAATTAGTTTTTAATTTTACTAATTTTTGAGACTCCACCCAGGCTGGAGAGCAGCGGCGTGATTTCAGCTCACTGCAACCTCTGCCTCCCAGGTTCAAGCGATTCTCTTGCCTAAGCCTCCTGAGTAGCTAGGAGTACAGATGCATGCCACCACAACTGGCTAATTTTTTGTATTTTTAGTAGAGAAGGAGTTTTGCTATGTTGACCAGGCTGGTCTGGGACTCCTGACCTCAAGTCATCCACCCACCTCGGCCTCCCAAAGTGCTGGGATTACAAGCATGACCCATTGTGCCCAGCGGTAATTAAGATTTTAAAGCTAATTTATTAAGCCAAAGGAGGAATGTTTTAATAATTTTACTAGCCAGAAAAAAAATATATAAAGTCAATTCATAGAAAGAGGGGAAGATGCTTGGCAGTTTTCCTTGGTAGCATTAGGTTACTCCATTCCATGATGTAAATCATTCTGGGATACCATTTCCTGCTACGGCATTTTACCAGGTATGCTTTTGACTTAGATCAAATTAGATACAAGTAGCAAATGGCTCAGCTAATGCAGATAACAGAAACAAGAAAAGAATGATCCAGTGTTGCCACCCAGGAAGGGTAGATGCTGTGTTCTGGTTACCTTTTTTTTTTTTTTTGAGACGGAGTCTCGCTGTTGTTGCCCGGGCTGCTGGAGTGCAGTGGCGCCATCTCAGCTCACTGCAACCTCCACCTTCTGGGTTCAAGCGATTCTCCTGCCTCAGCTTCCCAAGTAGCTGGAATTACAGGCGCCTGCCACCATGCCTGGCTAATTTTGTATTTTTAGTAGAGACAGGGTTTCTCCATGTTGGTCAGGCTGGTCTCAAACTCCCAACCTCGGGTGATCTGCCCGCCTCAACCTCCCAAAGTACTGGGATTACAGGCATGAGCCACCACGCCCGGCCTCCTGGTTACTTCTGTGTACCCCACAGTGGAAACGAAATGTTGGCAGGTAATGAGCCAGAGCAATTCAGATTTCATGTGTAGAAGAAAAGTTCAACATAAAAATGTCTGACAATGTTAATGTAAAATATGGTCAGCCTTCCACGTTCTTATTATGCAAAATAAAACTTTCATCTATTGTGGACGGCAAGCCACCCAGGTGCCGAGGCAAGAGACCGAGGGCACGAGCTGTTTCAGTGTAATAAAATATATAAAATAACAGTTATACTAGATATAGATCATAGATATGATTATATATGGACATCATTAATCATTAGTTTGTAGCAGTTACTCTTTATTCCAATATTATAATAATCCACACTCTACAATCATAACTTAGGAAAACCCAGGCCATACAGAGACAGGAACTGAGGGGACATAGTGAGAAGTGACCAGAAGACAAGAGTGTGAGCCATCTGTTATGCCCAGACAGGGCCACCAGAGGGCTCCTTAGTCTAGCGGTAACGCCAGAGTCTGGGAAGACGCCCGTTGCCAAGCAGACCGTGGTCTAACCGTAGCCTCAGTGCCAAGGAAAAACACCCGCTACTTAGCAGACCTGGAAAGGGAGTCCCCCTTTCCCCGGGGGAGTTTTAGAGAAGACCCTACTCCTCCACCTCTTGTGGAAGGCCTGACATCAGTCAAGGCCGCCCGCAGTTATCCGGAGACCTAACTGTCTCCCTGTGATGCTGTGCTTCAGTGGTCACACTCCTAGTCCACCTTCATGTTCCGTCCTGTACACCTGGCTCTGCCTTTTAGATAGCAGTAGCAAAATTAGCGAGAGTACTAAAAGTCTCTGATATGCAGAAATAATGGCGTAAGCTGTCTCTCTCTCTCTCCCTCCCCCCGCCTCGGCTGCCAAACAGGGAAGGGACCCCCGTCCAGTGGACACATGACTCAGGTGACATTACTTATCATTGGAGATGACTCACACTCCTTACCCTGCCCCCTTGTCTTGTATCCAATCAATAGCAGCACAGCCAGGCATTCGGGGCCACTACCGGTCTCCGCGTCTTGGTGGTCGTGGTCCCCCGGGCCCAGCTGTCTTTTCTTTTATCTCTTTGTCTTGCGTCTTTATTTCTACAATCTCTTGTCTCCGCACACGGGGAGAAAAATCCACCGACCCTGTGGGGCTGGTCCCTACAATCAATAACAAATGTTCCTGAAGAACATTTGGATTTTTTCAGAATCCAAATGTTGAATGTCCCATTCAAGCTGTCAGGTTCCAAATCCTGTGTTTCCTGAAGAGACAGGTCTGGGATCCAGCTGCAAAAATTCCCAAGATGCCAACCTTCAGGTCATGGTGCCTGACTGGTGCTGTATTCTCCTTCCAGCCTTGAAGATTCTGAAAGTGGAGGTTTCTTAAGCAGATACAGAGCTAATGGCCAGGTTTCTTGGGGGTACATTACAATAAATGCAAGAGGTGCAGAAAGCAAGAAATTGCTCAGGATCTTAGAAAAATGGGCTTGGAACTCCATTTGTGTCTGCTGCCTTCTGCAACTCAGATTCCAAATTGTTTTCCAGACTTGTGTTAGAGTTATTGGTGACAGAAAATCTTTTTTCATCCCCATGGATAAGACACAAACACCTGCAAAGCTGACTCATGAAAGGAGACAAGGCACCACTATGATAGTGGATTGCGGGAGCTGTGAGGTAGGACCTTACATTTTTTAGTTTTTTTGAGTCTCTCTCTGCTGCCGAGGCTAAAGTGTAGTGGAGCGATCTCGAAAGATTTTCCAGGACACGTTTTGGACTTCAGCATTTAGCCACGCCGGCCAAGCCTGGTGCGGAAATTCATGAAACAACTTAAGTCACTGCCCTGGCTCACTCCGCTGTGCCTAGGCAGAGTCAGGGAAGACACTCTTCATGGTGGAGTGGTCTGGAATATAGAAGCCTACTAAGAAATCCTTCTGACTGCAGAGGCCAAGTTCTCTCCATTCCCTGGGAGCTCAAGGACTCGGAGTTGGCTCAGAAACCATTGCCCCAGCTTCCTAGGCAGGAGGAAATGCAAAATTAAACAAAAAAATGAGTTGTTGTTTTTTTAAATAGGTAAAAATCAGGAAACTACTATTTTTCCTTCTGTCCCTCAGCAGACTTGGAAATGTTTGGCCATTTTCCTCTCCATCATCCTCATTTGACTGAAGACTCTTCAGATGTCAAATAACTCAGCATGGAATGGTCCCAGAGCAGTCCCCACAGCAGTGAGACCCCTAAAGATCATGGGCCATCTAGTAACAATAGAACAGATGCTAATGGTCCTGTTTATTTGATTTGTTTCTTCATTTGCTTAGAGACAGGGCCTTGCTCTATTGCCCAGGCTGGAGTGCAATGGCAAGATGGTGGCTCGCTACAACCTCAACCTCCTGGACTCAAGCGACCCTCCTGCCTCAGCCTCCTGAGTAGCTGGGACTACAGTGCATGCCACCACGCCAGCTAATTTAAAAAAATTTTTTTTTGTATTGATGGAATCTCACTATACAAGCTAGTCTCAGTCTCCTGGCCTCAAACAATCCTCCTGCTTCAGCCTCCGAAAGTGCTGGGATTACAGGTGCGAGCCAATGTGCCTAGCCTGATCCTGTTTATTCTCAGGAAAAGGATGGGTGTGAATCATGGAAGGACCACTGTGCTCCTGGATCTGGGGCAAGGAAGTTGTCAGCGTCAAGAGCAGCATCTTTTTCTAGACAGGAAAGCTAAGTCCTAAAACCATCCTGCGTAAAAGAAGTGCACTAGGATAGAATATCCTGGTCTGGGAACAAAGAACTGGGTCAGTCTAAGCATCTGTTTGGTCCTAGGCAAGTAAGTTCATTTCTATGGACCTCAGTTTCATCATCTATTAAACACCAAATCTTAGTTATGATAATGGTCCTACCCACATTCCTGAAACTGCAGAAGTATGACAGAATATGCTGGAAAACTGCAGAGTGCAATGATACTTTGATAACGTACCAGGATTTTAACGCTAGTTTCACCTCTTTTTATCTGGGCAAATTACTCAACCTTTCTATTGCTCACTATGAAAAATGGCAACACATTTCAGGGTAAGGCGACCCAATCTTCTATCTGCTTTATAACTGTGGTATTCAAATGTCCTCACTTGAGAATCACTTGAACCCGTGAGGCGAAGGTTGCAGTGAGCCGAGATCGCGCCACTGCACTGCAGCCCGGGTGACAGAGCGAGACCCCATCTCAAAAAAAAGTCCTCACTTGAGACTAATTCTGTCAGAGCTCCTGAGCTAAGGCCTATGAGACCATATTATAGTGCAGACTAGTATTACAGTGCTCCATTGCAAACCTTAATTTCTTTGGCAAAGATAAATTCTTTACTAATAGTGAGCAAAGTGACTTTCTCTGACCAATATACAGATGGTCATTTCATTTCCAACCTCAGAACTGACCTCCTGCTGCCCACGGAGGGGGAGTGGGAAGAGGGGAGGGAAAGAAGGGGCCTGATGTCACTCAGCCCTACAGAGGGGCCTCTTCAGGCTCCTACAGGCTGTTTGGAAGCTGCTGGAAGAATGAGTTAGGTCCTGGTTGCAGGACTTTTTTTTTTTTTCTTTTTTAAGTCAGACACAGACACAGCTGTTAAGTAAAACGCTGCCTCCACTGAAAATCCCAAGCCTCAGATCTTTCAAGCAGAGGGAGAATTTAGTAAACTTCTAGAGGTACCTTTCTGGCTGACCAGGGGGAAAAAAGAAGAGAAGCTACGGCTCGCTTAGCCGTTTGCTTATTCTTTTATACTTGAAATAGTCACAGCAACCAGACAAGAGGAAATTGCTGGAATCTGGGCGAAGTTCCCAAACAAGGTCCCAGTGAGACACCGTTGTACTTCTGTTAGGGGGACCTCTGATCCTATTCTTTGAAAAAACAAAAAGCGCCCAATGGTCTTCTCTTTGTTCCAGGTTCCTAAGACACATAGAACTCTGAGTCACATTCTTAGGCACTTGTATCAGAAGAAATTTATGCCGAAATTCTTGACAGGTGATAGTGGAGCGCTACCCCTAGAGAGACGTTCCTGCCACTGCTGGACAAAAACTAAGTTCCTGGTCCCACGGGAGGTGACCGTGGTTTAGTCCCTCAGCACCATTCGACAGGTGACACAGTGTACGTGTGCATGTGCTGTGAGCACCTGGGCCTTTTGGAAGGACGGGATCTGGCAGAGAAGGAATGAGAAGAATTTATGTTTTACTTTTCCCTTCACTTGTGCCTTTAAAGAGGATGATCTCATAAATCACCTATTTTAAACAAGCGGTAAGTATCTCACTAGCAAGCCTAAAGCAAATGAACTCACACCTCTAATCCCAGCACTTTGGGAGGCCAAGGCGGGCGGGCCTTTTAGCACAGGAGTTCAAGACCAGCCTGGGGAACGTTGTGAAACCCTGTCTCTACAAAAAATAACAAAAATTAGCCAAGTGTGGTGGCATGCGCCTGTAGTACAGCTACTTGGGAGGCCGAGGTGGGAGGGTCACTTGAGCCCAAGAGGTGGAGGCTGCAGTGAGTTTTGATCATGCCACTGCATTCCAGCCTGGGCAGCAGGGCGAGACTCTATCTCAAAAAAAAAAAAAAAAAGAAAGTGAGAGCTCCCAATGTTGCTGTAACAGCAGGTTCTCTGTGTTATTCTAACGTTTTACTGGCACTGTATTTCAATTATTAAATTTCTCTAATAAGTTTCCAAAATAACCTTTGGAAACTAGTCCAGATAACTTTGTTTCCAGGTATTTGTGAAGCCCACTGACAGCATTTTGCCCCTGAGTGGTTCTTTCCCCCTGATGTCAGGGAGGAAATTTTCAGGAGGAAACGCTCAGTCCACCTGCGAGAATCATCGAGCGGAGGAACCAGGCCTTTCCCTCACCCAGCTTCCACCTACACAGGACAACACAAGGCAGGCCAGATGCTGATAACTGACAGATAAAGCTGAAGGGATTGAAGTTGTCACCTGCCAGCTGAACTCAATAAAAATGATATGCAACTCAAAATAGCTGATAGGGGCTCAGTAAATAAACTTGGCTCATCTGGGCGCGGTGGCTTACACCTGTAATCCCAGCACTTTGGGAAGCTGAGGCGGGCAGATCACTTGAGGTCAGGAGTTAAAGACCAGCCTGGCCAACATGGCAAAACCCCATCTCTATTAAAAATATAAAAATTAGCTGGGCATGTTGGCACGCACCTGTAGTCCCAGCTACTCAGAGGCTGAGGCAGGAGAATCACCTGAACCTGGGAGGTGGAGGTTGCAGTAAGCAAAGATCATGCCACTACACTCCAGCCGGGGTCACAGAGTGAGACTCCATCTCAAAATAATAACAATAGTAATAATAATAATAATAATAATAATAAACTTGGCTGGTCAGTCTCCCTGAACTACATACACCCTCTCGAAGGTTTTGGCTGATGCAGACAGCTTCTTCAGAACATCTATTACAGTATTTTAATGAACTCTTACAGAACACTGCATTCTCAGAACTGCTAAGGTTAATGGAGTGGAGACTAAGGACAACTAAAGGAAAACCAAAGTCAGGCTTAGATCCCAATTCCTGTCAGACTTCAGATGCTGTGGGGGCTTGAGTGACTTCACCGAAAAGTGAGTCTTCATTTGTTTATTTATTTATTCGTTCGTTTGTTTGATACGGAGTCTTGCTCTGTTGCCCAGGCTGGAGTGTAGTGGTGCAATCTCGGCTCACTGCAAGCTCTGCCTCTCGGGTTCATGACATTCTCCTGCCTCGAGTAGCTGGGACTACAGGTACCCGCCACCATGCCTGGCTAATTTTTTGTATTGTTAGTAGAGACAGGGTTTCACTGTGTTAGCCAGGATGGTCTCCATCTCCTGACCTCGTGATCCACCTGCCTCAGCCTCCCAAAGTGCTGGGATTACAGGCGTGAGCCACCACACCTGGCCCCGAAAAGTGAGCCTTAATACAACTTCCCCCTTTGTTCCTAATAGGTGCACCCCAAACTCCATGCACTCCCCATTCTTCAGCCCAGTATGATGAATTTCTACATTAATTCATTTAGAAATAGTTAATAATCTCTAATTAGCAATAATTAGAAAGCATTAAGAAGCATCCATTATGTATCAGCCACTGTGCTGGGCTATGTGCATAAATATCCACCAAACCGCAGAGTTTTTACTCTTGGGGACTCACCAACCTTTAATAAATGAGAGTCTGGGCCGGGCGCGGTGGCTCACGCCTGTAATCCCAGCACTTTGGGAGGCTGAGGTGCGTGGATCACAAGGTCAGGAGATCAAGACCATCCTGGCTAACACAGTGAAACCCCGTCTCTACTAAAAATACAAAAAATTAGCCGGGCATGGTGGCAGGCACCTGTAGTCCCAGCTACTCAGGAGGCTGAGGCAGGAGAATGGCATGAACCCGTGAGGCAGAGCTTGCAGTGAACCAAGATCGCGCCACTGCACTCCAGCCTGGATGACAAAGCGAGACTCCGTCTCAAAAAAAAAAAAAAAAATTAGAGCCTGGTAGAGGAAGAAAGGAAATAAAGGTGCAGTTTCTGGACATAGGAGCCGACTGCAACAGCCGGTCTTCAGCTGCCCCCTTTCCCGTGCAGGACCAGCAAGGGCTCACCACAGAGCATAACCATGGTCAGGGCTCCATCCTGGATTAGCCAGTGTTCATTAACCAGGTTCTGAAATTATTTTTCCTCCACGCATCACAGAACTTAACCCCTTCAGTCCTAGTAGCTGGCACAGGGAGTGCGCTGGATGTACCCTCACCCACACAGACAGTGTGTGGAGGATTGGTTGTTTAGGTTGAGGATGCTTAAAGAGAGGATTAGCCATTCCCAACAGGCTTCACCTGCTATGCTAATGAAATGACTCAGAGTCCCTACGAAGTCCAGCCAAATGTGGCTACTCCTCTGTATCTTGAATCCAAGGGGAAGGATTTTAGACTTCTGCTCAGTAATTCTCCTTCCCAGTTGTCACCTCAAGGTGCTTAAGTGATATGTCAGAACATGTGACATAATGCATTTTCTTCATCCCATATAGGAAATTCTTAACTTTAAACTCATGGTGAACCGAGATGTACTTGCTTAGTGTTTTTGAGCTGTATTATTTCTAGCTAATGATGGGAGGGCCTTCCATGTTGAGCTTGACTGAGAATACTGGGGCATTTCAAATATCCAGGAAAGTGTATATAGTTACCATCACACTGGGGATTAAATAAAAAGAACAAAAGAATGAAAGAATGAAAAGAAAGAAGAGGAAGAAGAAGAAGGAGAAGAAGGAGAAGGAGGAGGAGGAGGGAAGAAGGAAGGAAGAAGGAAGGAAGGAAGGAAGGAAGGAGAAAGAAGGAAAAGGAAAGAGGAGAAAAAGAAAGAGAGAAAGAGAAGAAGGAAAAAGAAAGAAAGGAAAGAAAGAGAAAGAGGAAGGAAGGAAGGAAGGAAGGAAGGAAGGAAGGAAGGAAGGAAGGAAGGAAGGAAGGAAGGAAGGAAGGAAGGAAGGAAGGAAGGAAGGAAAGAAGCCAGGCGTGGTGGCTCAAGCCTGTAATCCCAGCACTTTGGGAGGCCGAGACAGGCGGATCACGAGGTCAGGAGATCGAGACCATCCTGGCTAACACGGTAAAACCCCGTCTCTACTAAAAAAATACAAAAAACTAGCCAGGCACGGTGGCGGCGCCTGTAGTCCCAGCTACTCGGGAGGCTGAGGCAGGAGAATGGCATGAACCCGGGAGGCGGAGCTTGCAGTGAGCTGAGATCGCGCCACTGCACTCCAGCCTGGGAGACACAGCGAGACTCCGTCTCAAAAAAAAAAAGAAAGAAAGGAAAGCAAGCAAAAAAGGAAGCTTCTAATAAACCCAGGGCTACTGCAGACAGGTAGAATACCACTTAGGTTTGTTGATGTCTTTTATCTTTATTAGTAGTAGTATTATTTTAGTTAGGATAAAATACACCTAACACGAAGTTGACCATCTTAACCACTGTTAGATGTGCAGTTCAGTGGCATTAAGTACATCTACATTGTTGTGCTACTATCACCATCATTCAACTTCACAACTTTTCCATCTTCCCACACTGAAACTCGGTACTCATTAAATAATAATTCCCCATTTCCTTATCCCTTCAGTCCCTAGAAACCACTGTTCTGGCCGGATGCAGTGGCTCACACCTGTAATCCCAGAACTCTGGGAGATCGAGGCAGGTAGATCACCTGAGGTCAGGAGTTCGAGATCAACCTGGCCAATATGGTGAAACCCCGTCTCTACTAAAAGTACCAAAAATTAGCTGGGTGTGGTGGCGCACGCCTGTAATCCCACCAAGTCAGGAGACTGAGGCAGGAGAATTGCTTGAACCAGGGAGGCAGGGGTTGCAGTGAGCCGAGATTATGCCACTGCACTCCAGCCTGGGCAACAAGAGCAACACTCCATCAAAAAAAAGAAGGAAGGAAGGAAAGAAAGAGAGAGAGAGAGAGAGAGGGAGGGAAGGAGGGAGGGAGGGAGGGAGGGAGGAAGGAAGGAAAGAAAGAGAAACCACTGTTCTATTTCTGTCTGTATGACTTTGACTAAGTGCCTCATGTGAGTGGCATCATACAGTATTTGTCCTCTTGTGACTGCCTTATTTCACGTCTCATAGTGTCCTCAAGGTTGGTCCGTGTTTTAGCATGTGTCAGAATATCCTTTCTTCTGGAGGCTGAATAATATTCCATTGTGTGTGTCCACCACATTTTGTTTCTCCATTCGTCATTGATGGACACTCGGGTTGCTTCTACCATATCCTTTAACTTCTGTGCCTTGGTTTCTTTACCTGGAAATGGAGAATCAAGTGGGATAAGGGCTGAGGTTTTGTATAAACACTTAAGCAGTGACCAGATTTAAATGACTGTTTCTGCAGGGTAGGCAGGCAGATAGATATAAATGAGACTTTGAAAGACCACTAGCAAATCCGGGTGCGGTGGCTCACGCCTGGAATCCCAGCACTTTGGGAGGCTGAGGTGGGCAGATCATGAGGTCAGGAGTTCGAGACCAGCCTAGTCAATATGGTGAAACCCTGTCTCTAAAAATACAAAAATTAGTTGGGCGTGATGGTCCACACCTGTCATCCCCCCTATTCGGGAGGCTGAGGCAGGAGAATCGCTTGAATGCAGGAGGCAGAGTTTGCAGTGAGCCAAGATCGTACTGCTGCATTCCAGCCTGGACGACAGAGCAAGACTCTGTCTCAAAAGAAGAAAGAAAAAACAGAAAGAGCACTGGCAAGGACGCAGCGGCAGGAGGGCCTCCTGCGCTTCTGCAGCCGTGCTTTTCATAGTGCGATCTACTGCTTCGCAGTCACGCATGTTCCCGAGCTGCTTCCCAGATCTGCCAAGTCAAAACCCCTGCAGCATGGTGCTCAGGAATCTGCACTTTCTTTCTTTTTTTTTTGAGACGGAGTCTCGCTCTGTCGCCCAGGCTGGAGTGCAGTGGCCGGATCTCGGTTCACTGCGAGCTCCACCTCCCGGGTTCACGCCATTCTCCTGCCTCAGCCTCCTGGGTAGCTGGGACTACAGGTGCCCGCCACCTCGCCCGGCTATATTTTTGTATCTTTTAGTAGAGATGGGGTTTCACCCTGTTAGCCAGGATGGTCTTGATCTCCTGACCTTGTGATCTGCCCGCCTCGGCCTCCCAAAGTGCTGGAATTACAGGCTTGAGCCACCGCGCCCGGCCAGGAATCTGCACTTTCAATACTTCATCTTCTAGGGAATTCTAATATGCTGGAGTCTGAGGACCACTGCCTTTAGTTTGGGAGATAAGGCCTCTCATACGGTGGAAAAACACTGGCCAGACAGAGGTAAGTGGAAAAAAAAAAGCCTTTGTCTCTGCCCCACCTCGCCACCCTCCGCCTCCCGGTTCTCCTGCCTCAGCCTCCCTAGTAGCTGAGACTACAGGTGCATGCCACCGTGCCCAGCTAATTTTTGTATTTTTAGTACAGACTGGATTTTACCATGTTGGCCAGGATGGCCTCTATCTCTTGACCTCGTGATCTGCCCTCCTCGACCTCCCAAAGTGCTGGGATTATAGGCGTGAGCCACTGCACCCAGCCCAATAGATTGAATTTCATAACAAACAGAAGTTATTTGCTTAGCATTTTTGTGTTGTCATGTTTCCTCGTCCTGTTTGTGTTCTCCTATTTCATCCATGGAATGGCCTCACCCTTTTGACCCAAATGGGAAGCTTATAGTTAAATCTCAGGGAAGAAGGAGGGAGCAATTCAGTCTTCTTGAGTGTCACGAGGCTGCAGATCCCTGGGCTGTCTGGCAGGTCACCCCCTCACCACCCTCCTGCCCATCCCAGGAGCCGCATGGTCCTGAGAGCCACGGAAGCCTTTTACTTGCTGGTGAACAACAAGAGCCTGGTCAGCACGAGCGTAACCATGGCAGAGATCTACAGAGACTACAAGGATGAGGATGGCTTCGTGTACATGACCGACGCCTCCCAGGAGACGTTTGGCTGCCTGGAGTCAGCAGCCACCAGGGATGGGAGCAGCCTTGAGGACAGACCCTGCAGTCCTCTCTAGCCCATGTCGGGAAGGATGTGTGCTCTGACAGACATGTCAGACACTGGCAGAAGGGATGGCTCTGCAGTGCTGGCTTTTAAAGGGGCGCAGGGTGGTAAGGATGGCCTAGAGAGGCAGCCGCAGGTAAGGACACTGAAGCTATTTCTGCTTGGTTTCTCTTTTTATGCTCTTTCTTGACAAGACAGGTTTTGATTGCTCTTGGAAATTTTTTAAGTACTAACTTTTTTTTGAGCAAGAAATGGTTAGTTAACCTGCGTGATGGTTTCGTGTGATGAACTGGAGATCTATTTTACTGTCTTCTGTGGTAGATGTGGGCAGGTCCTTGAGGAGTTTGATTTCACCCCCTGCGTGTGGGCAGGAGTCCTGGATATGGCTCTCATCCTCCGGTAGGCTAGAAAAGCTACTTATAAGGTGGTTTCAGGGCTGCATTCCAAGGGGGCAAAGTGGAGGGTACAAGTTATCTTGTGACCTTGGCTCTGGACGTGCCCGATACCTTTTTTTTTTTTTTTTTTTTTTTTTTGAGATGGAGTCTCACTCTGTTGCCCAGGCTGGAGTGCAGTGATATGATCTCCACTCACTGCAACCTCCACCTCCTGAGTTCAAGCAATTCTCCTGCCTTAGCCTCCCAAATAGCTGGGACTACAGGCACCCACCACCACACCCAATTTTTTTATATTTTTAATGGAGATGCAGTTTCACCATGTTGGCCAGGCTGGTCTCAAACTCCTGAATTCAAGTGATCCACCTGCCTCAGCTTCCCAAAGTGCTGGGATTACAGGCGTGAGCCACCGCGCCCAGCCGGCTATCATTCCTACTACATTCTTTGGTCAAGCCCAGATTCAAGGGGTAGGCAAATAGACATCACCTTTTCAAAGAAAAAGCTTCAAAGACTTCGTGGCCCTATTTCATCTAGCTCATCTTCTAGTAAACACACCTAGCTATTCCTCCACCAGCCACAACCTACACTTCCTGTGGTCTAGCTCCACCTGTAAATGCATAACTCCCACGTTCCACCTTCCTTTCCCTGCCTTCTCCCAACCCTCTGCCTCCCTCAGCCAAGGTTGGGGGTGTGGGCAGCCCTGGCCTCCCACCTTCACTCTGCTTCCGGCTGCACTCGGGAGAATGCCCTGTGACTCTCCACCCTCACTGTGTTCCCTGACTCTAGGCAGAACTTATTCTGTTCCTATGAGGTGTACAGCGGTTTAGTCCTTACCCTGTGACCCACCTCAACATCCTCAGAGACCAGACCTCGGAAGGTTTCTGCTTTGGAGTAAGTGTGCGCCCGATATAGTACTTACCTACACACACACACACACACACACACAGTTCATACCTGTACACACGTCAGTGTTATGTAGAAAGTGGCATACCATAGATGCATAGTAAAATACACATTTCCAAACTTTATTTCATTCATTAAACAGGTTTGGGCTGGGTACGGTGGCTCATGCCTGTAATCCCAGCACTTTGGGAGGTCGAGGCGGGCGGATCACCTGAGGTCAGGAGTTTGAGACCAGTCTGTCCAGCGTGGTGAAACTCCGTCTCTACTAAAAATACAAAAATTAGCCAGGCGTGGTGGCACATGCCTGTAATCCCATCTGCTTGAGAGGCTGAGGCAGGAGAATTGCTTGAGCCCGGGAGGTGGAGGTGGAGGCTACGGTGAGCCAAGATCGCACCACTGCCCTCCAGCCTGACCAACAGAGTGAGACTTTGTCTCAAAAAAAAAAAAAAGCAGGTTTCTATTGTATGCTCACAATAGGTCAGCACGATGTGATAAGGGCATACAGTACTCTAGATAGCACTTAAGGCATCTAACTCAGATTTGAAGTCCAGGAATAACTCCTGAAGGTAGTGACGTCTAAGCAAATATATGGTGAGAAATAATTAGCCAGACCAAGAAGACAAGGAAGAATATTCTAGGCACAGCAAACAGGATGGATTGTTCGAAAAGCTATAATAGTTTCGGTGTGGCTGGAGCTTTGAGAAGCGAAACAGATAAGGAGCAGTGACATATGAGGTCAGAGGGGCGTAAGGACCTTGAGGGACAGTTAGGAAGAGTGGACTTTATCCTGAGAAGAATGGAAGGGACAGTAAATGCTTCTTTCTGACGCATATATTGTTAAGGCAAACTAAATATGACCTGAGAAGGACTTCGTACTTTTATATTTGAGTCCTTGTGGATGAACTCTAACCTAGCTTAATAGGCAGACAAGATTAAAAACCTAACCTAGGGCCAGGGTCAGTGGCTCACAGCTGTAATCCCCACACTTTGGGAGGCCACGGTGGGTGGATCACTTGAGGTCATGGGTTCAAGACCAGCTTGACCAACACGGTGAAAACCCGTCTCTACTAAAAAAATGAAAAATTAGCCAGGTGTAGTGGCACACACCTGTAATCCCAGCTACTTGGGAGACTGAGGCAGGAGAATTGCTTGAACCCAGGAGGCGGAGGTTGCAGTGAGCCAAGATTGCACCATTTTACTCCAGCCTGGGCAACAAGAGCAAAATTCCGACTCAAAAAAAAAAGAAAGAAAGAAAAAAAAGAAAACCTAACTTAAGAGTATGTGCCTGAAACAATAGCTGAGTCTCGGCCAATCCCAGCAGCCATACTTCAGCCAGTTATAGACTGCTGAGGGTTCAAACTGTGTCCAAATACGGCAAACACTGAGCTGTAACCCAATCCAGCTCTTTCTATACCTCACTTCCTATTTCTGTACATCATTTCCCTTGTTTTATCTGTAAATCTTCTTCCACCGCGCGGCTGCATTGGAGTCTCTGAATCTGCTCTGATTCTGGGGGCTGCCCAATTTGTGAATTGTTCATTGCTCAATTAAACTCCTTTGAAGTTAACTTGGCTGAAGTTTTTATTTTAATAATATATATTTGCAGTTGGCTGGGCACGGTGGCTCATGCCTGTAATCCCAATCCTTTGGGAGGACAAGGCGGGTGGATCACTTGAGGTCAGGAGTTTGAGACCAGTCAGGGCAACATGGTGAAACCCCGTCTCTACTAAAAATACAAAAGTAGCCAGGCATGGTGGCAGGTGCCTGTAATCCCAGCTACTTGGGAGGCTGAGGCAGGAGAATCATTTGAATCTGAGAGGCGGAAGTTGCAGTGAACGAGGTTGTGCCATTGCACTCCAGCCTGGGCGACAAGAGCAAAACTCTGTCCCCCCACCCCACACACAAAAAAAAAAACAAACCCTATGGTCTCATCTCCATTTTAGAAAGATCACTCTGCCTGAGACAGCCATTGGAAGTTTTTTATTTCCTTTTTAGAAAGGCCACTGTCTGCACACGACTGAAGATGTTATATGAAAATATGGAAACAGGTCACTGGAAGGTCTTAAGGAAGAGAGTGATAAAATGAGATTTGCATTCTAGAGCTTTGATGTTCTAGAAGAAGCTTAAGAGAGCATAAAAAGATTAGGAGCTGAGGAGCTGGAGGAGCTTTGGAATGGAGATAAGCCTTCAAGCCTCAGGAGCTCTGTGTCCTCCATGGGATTCATTGGGGGCAGTACTTCAGCCAGTCCCCAAAACTGGACAAGTTCATGGAGACGCTGGACTCTGGCACTACCTGGAGCCCGGCAGTTCCATTGTGCCCCACAGCTCAGGTGAAGCCTAGGAGGAAGGCAAAATGCTGATTGGCTACAGGAAGAGATCCCTGTGGCTCCTCCCCCAAATGTGGGATACTGGCTACAGAATGTCCCAATAGTTCAGGCCGGGTGCGGTGGCTCACACCTGTAATCTCAGCACTTTGGGAGGCCCAGGCGGGTGGATCACTTGGGGTCAGGAGTTCAAGACTAGCCTGGTCAACATGATGAAACCTCATCTCTACTAAAAATACAAAAATTAGTCAGGTGTGGTGGCGCACACCTATAATCCCAGCTACTCCAGAAGCTGAGGCAGGAGAATCTGTTGAACCCAGGAGGTGGAGGTTGCAGTGAGCTGAGATCGCACCACTGCACTCCAGCTTAGTGGCAGAACAAGACTCTGTCTCATAAACAAAGAATGTCCCAGTAGTGCTATCCTGATTGAAGAGGTTTCCTTCAGAGAAACCTGAAGAACACTGGGGACCTTTTTTAGATGCTCTCAGTTCAAAAAGACCTCTGTGTGAGGAGCGCACATGTGACCTTTTGGAGTGCCTGGGCACTCCTCTCTGCTACAGAACTACAAATGCTGTTTGGAGACCAGGAGCAGGTGAATGAGGACAAGACAGAGGTGCTGCACGTGAGGCTGCAGGCCTGGGGCTGGGAGGAGGTAAGGATGATCCAGGAAGCAGTGGTGTGGAGGAGATCCCTGAAAGAGCCACACGGAGTCACGAAGCAGCGAGGACACAGAAACCACTCTAGGTGCGACAATCAGGGGCATTTAATGCAGGGAATTTGTTATAAGATGTTGAAAAGCTGAAGGAGCAACACAGAAAATGGGGTAGCTGAAAGACAAAAGGGGGTAAAAGAGGGATACCCAGAGATCAGAAAGAGAAAGAAAGAGAGAAAGATTAAGGTGTGGGCCGGGCATGGTGGCTCACGCCTGTAATCACAGCACTTTGGGAGGCGGAGGCGAGTGGATCACGACATCAGGAGTTCGAGACTAGCCCAACCAACATAGTGAAACCCTGGATCTACTAAAAATATAAACAATTAGCCAAGCATGGTGGCAGGCGCCTGTAATCCCAGCTACTCAGGAGGCTGAGGCAGGAGAATTAGTTGAACCTGGGAGGCGGAGGTTGCAGTGAGCTGAGATTGCGTCACTGCACTCCAGTCTGGGTGACAGAGCGAGACTCCGTCTCAAAAAAAAAAAAAAAAAAAGATTAAGATATGGAAAAAAGGGTTGTAGCCTCCAAGCCAGCGTCTATTGTTGCATTTATTTTAGGGAGATCCACAGAAGCTGAAAGTGCTTCTGTCCTTCCGTCCTCTCAACCTTCCATCACTGCACTGCTGTGGCTAAAAGGAGACCAAAAGACTGACAGCAGGTGGCAAAGGGAATCTAGGAGACGTAGCGTTCTGTGCCCCAGCCCTCTCAGTATTTAACAGCACACAGAAGGGAGCAGAGGGAAAAAACAGGTAAATGAGTGATACCTTCCCATTTGCTCCAGCTTATGTGTTTTATTGTCACCAAGTATTTAAATTTTTTTAAGTTCCACCAGACATTAATTTTACTGCCTGATGAAATCAGAATTCATATACAGCTATCCATAAGTGTACTATTTTCTTTATTATTATTATTTTTTGAGATTTGCTGGCAATGAACTTGTTTTTTTCTTTATCTGAATATGTCTGTATTTACCTTCAATTCTTACGGATCATTTTATTCAGTGTATAATTTAAGCTTTGCAATTACTTTCTTTCAATGTATTAACGGATCTTTCTGTATTCTATTTGTGTAGCCTTGCTGCTTTGTCTTGTTGTTTTGTTGTTTTGTTTTGTTTTGTTTTTCTTTTTGAGACAGAATCTCGCTCTGTTATCTAGGATGGAGTGCAGTGGTGTGATCACACTGCAACGTCTGCCTCCCAGGTTCAACTGGTTCTCCTGCCTCAGCCTCCAGAGTTGCTGGGACTACAGGCACACACCACCATGCCTGTCTAATTTTTGTATTTTTAGTAGAGACGGGGTTTCACCATGTTGGCCGGGCTGGTCTCGAACTCCTGACCTCAAGCGATCCACCCACCTTGGCCTCCCAAAGTGCTGGGATTACAGGCTGAGCCACTGCACCTGGCCATCATGGCTGCTTTAAGGTAACCTCTCTCTCCCTCTCTTTCTCTCCATCTCTCCTCTCCTTTCTTTCTCCCCATTTGTCTCCTGTCTCTCTCTTCTTTCTCTCCCTCCCTCTCTCCTCTTTCTCTTCATTTCTCTTTTTCTCTCTCTCCATCTTTCTCTCTACCCACCCCCATTGTTTCTCTCTTTTTCCCTCTTTCTTTCAATATTTTAACATATTCTTTGTCTTTGATTATCTACAGTTTTACTGTAATTTTTTCGGTATGATTTACTTTTCATTTATCTTTCTTGGCATTCATTAGGCCTCCTGAATCTGTAAATTAGTGCTGTGGGCCATGCGTGGTGGCTCACGCCTATAATCCCAGCACTTTGGGAGACTGAGGCGGGAGGATCACCTAAGGTCGGGAATTCGAGACCAGCCTGACCAACATGGAGAAATCTGGTCTCTACTAAAAATACAAAGTTAGCTGGGCGTGGTGGCACAAGCCTGTAATCCCAGCTACTTGGGAGGCTGAGGCAGGAGAATCGCTTGAACCTGGGAGGGGGAGGTCGCAGTGAGCTGAGATCACGCCATTGCACTCCAGCCTGGGCAACAAGAACGAAACTCTGTCTCAAAAAATAATGAATAAATAAATAAATAAATAAATAAATACTGTCCACCCCCTTTCTGTAGAACTTTCCAACATTATCCCTTCAAATACCACCTCTGCCAATGCTCCCTCCTCTCCTTTTGGAACCTTCCAATTCTGTCCTCTGAGTCTCTTATTCTCTCTTCCCTGTTCTCCATCTTTCTCTCTCTCATTCTATGTAATATCTTCTGGTCTACCTTCCAAATCTGTTATTTTTCTCTTCTGTGTTCAATCTGCTTTAAAGCCTCATTTTGCTGAGTTATTAATTTGGGTTATTTTATTTTTTCGTGGGTAGAAGTTTTATTTGGTTTGTTTACAAATCTGTTATATCTCATGTCATCATCTCCTATTTACCAAGAATGTTTTAAAGCCTGTCATATGTTTCAAATAATAATCATTACATATAATCTGTTTCTAATAATTCTAGCATATGAAGTCTTGGGGGGGTCTGTTATCTGCTGGATTTTTGTTAGTTCTTGTTCATTGCATCTTATTTTTTTGTTGTACTAATTTATCTTTGATTTAGTGCTACCTTTGCCCTTGAAAACATATTCGTGAGGTCTTTCAGAGGCCTGGGATGAAGATGCCTTTATCCAGAGAGGTTTTGCATTTACAACTGCCAAGCACCTGGGTACTAGGAATCTGTAACCATGTTTAAGTAAACATGTCCCCTATACCTAATACTGTGAATTTGGTCTGTGAGCACTCACCAGGGTCAGCATTTGTTTTTCAAGTTCAGGGATCAGCCTTTTCCCCACTCAACCCCAAATTCTTCCCATTCAAGAGGGACCAGGAAAAGAGGGCTGGGTATACTTGTGGTTCAGTCCATCCTTCTGGGTCTCAGCTCAGTTTCCCAGCTGCCTCCAGGCAGATGCTCTTAGCGCAGGAGTGGACTGTGCTGTTCCCACTCTCTTGTTTCTTGACCTCCAAATTTCGAACTCTATTTTTATATATAATTTATGCTTCTAAGAAGTTTTCCATACTCTCTCATTTTAACTTGTCTTCCCATAGGAATGTGGCCCAAATAACAGCCTGCTGTCATCAAAAATGGAAGGTCCCCCTCATCATCTTTATACTTTTTTTTTCTTTTCTATTAAATGTTGGATCAACCCAATGTCAGTTAGAGGCCAAGAAAATGTTTGCGTTTCCATAATTCTAATCACTTCCACCTTTTACACACAGTCCGTGTGAAAGTCAAATAAGATACTATAGGTAAAAGTTCCCCTTTCTTTAAATTTGTAAATACTGTCTTTCCAAAGAGAATATAAATTCCTTTACATATAATTTAGCTTTGTTTCTTGTATCACACATAGCACTATTTCTTGCAAATAATAAGGAATCTAAAAATATACTTCATATGTGGTTGTTGTGAGAGATGTGAGTAGAAAATTATCTATTTGGCTGGGCGCAGTGGCTCACACCTGTAATCCCAGCACTTTGGAAGGCTGAGGCGGGCGGATCACGAGGTCAGGAGATCGAGACTATCCTGGCTAACACAGTGAAACCCTGTCTGTACTAAAAATGCAAAAAATTAGCCGGGTGCGGCAGCAGGCACCTGTAGTCCCAGCTACTTGGGAGGCTGAGGCAGGAGAATGGCGTGAACCCGGGAGGTGGAGCTTGCAGTGAGCCAAGATTGCGCCACTGCACTCTAGCCTGGGCGACTGAGCGAGACTCCGTCTCAAAAAAAAAAAAAAGAAAGAAAGAAAGAAAGAAAATTATCTATTTTTCCCAGGTAATATGGTAAACCCTCACTTAACATCATTGATAGGTTCTTGGAAACTGTGACTTTCAGCAAAATGACTTACAACGAAACCATTGTTTTTCTTCATAAACGATGTTATTATGAAACATTATTTGAGGACCTGCTATATGTCATTTTTCTTAAAGTCACACTTTTCAAGAATCTATTGAGAACATTCAGTGAAGGCATACTTATTATACTAGTGTCACAGCTCTTAAAATAATAATCAGGCCAGGCACCATGGCTCATGCCTTTGGGAGGCTGAGATGGGCGGGTCATTTGAGGAAGCCGAGGTGGGCGGATCACTTGAGGTCAGAAGTTTGGGAGGCCAAGTTGGGTCGATCACTTGAGGTCAGGAGTTTGAGACCAGCCCGGCCAACATGATGAAACCCCGTCTCTACTAAAAATACAAAAATAAGTGGGCACGGTGGCTGGCGCCTAATCCCAGCTACTCAGGAGGCTGAAGCAGGAGAATTGCTTGAACCCAGGAGGAGGAGGTTACAGTGAGCTGGGACCATGCCACTGCATTCCTGGGTGACAGAGCGAGACTCCATTCAAAAATACATACATAAAAATTAAAATTAAAAAACCCTCCAAAACAATAGTGGATTGATTAAATAAATTATGTGTTAATTATATAATGGAATAAATTATAAGCCACTAAAAATGACATTGGAGAAGACTATTTAATGGCATGGTAAAATAATTTTGATACATTAAATAAGAAAAAGTAAGTTACAAACAGTATATATGCTCTACATGTCCTCAGACATGTGTCCAGACTCAGAGAATGTACACACCAAGAGTGAATCCTATTGTGAACTCTGGACTCTGGATAATAATGATGTGTCAGTGTTGGTTCACAGGTTGTAACAAATGTCACTTCTGGTGAGGGATGTTGGTAGTGGGAGAGGCTGCATGTGTGGGGATGGGGGCTATGTGGAAATCTTTGTACCTTCTGCTCAACATTGCTGTCAACACAAAACCACTCTTTTAAAAAGCCTTTTTTTTTTGGCCGGGCGCGGTGGCTCAAGCCTGTAATCCTAGCACTTTGGGAGGCCGAGACGGGCGGATCACGAGGTCAGAAGATCGAGACCATCCTGGCTAACACGGTGAAACCCCGTCTCTACTAAAAAATACAAAAAACTAGCCGGGCAAGGTGGCGGGCGCCTGTAGTCCCAGCTACTCGGGAGGCTGAGGCAGGAGAATGGCGTAAACCCGGGAGGCGGAGCTTGCAGTGAGCTGAGATCCGGCCACTGCACTCCAGCCCGGGCGACAGAGCCAGACTCCGTCTCAAAAAAAAAAAAAAAAGCCTTTTTAAAATCATGTAATTTAAAGAAATTAGGGGCTGGGCATGATGGCTCCTGCCTGTAATTCTAGCACTTTGGGAGGCCAAGGCGGGTGGATCAGTTGAGGCCAGGAGTTCGAGACCAGCCTGGCCAAAATGGTGAAACCCTGTCTCCACTAAAAACACAAAAAATTAGCCGAGTGTGGTGTCACACACCTGTAATCCCAACTACTCGGGAGGCTGAGACAGGAAAATCGCTTGAACCTGGGAGGCGGAGGTTGCAGTGAGCCAAGATCGTGCCATTGCACTCCAACCTGTGCGACAAAACGAGACTTCATTTCAAGAAACAGAAAACAAACAAACAAAAAGTTAGCCAGGCATGGTGGTGGTGCCTGTAATCCCAGCTACTCAGGGGGCTGAGGCAGGAGGATTGCTTGAACCCTGGAGATGGAGGCTGCAGTGAGCTGAGATCGCACTCCAGTCTAGGCAACAAGAGCAAAACTCCATCTAACAACAACAACAAAAAGAATTTAGGGAATTATTTATGGGGAAATTATATTCCTGAACACTTTGTATTCAAAAAATAAGACAAAAGATGAAGGCAGCATTGTTTTCCTGGGATGTGTGTGTGCGTGCATGCATGTACCTGTGTGTGCATGTACATGTGTGTGCATGTGTGTGTCTAAAAAAGTTAAGTGAAAGGTGCTTATCACTGCATTTTACTATTTTTTTCCCTCTGTTTCTGTGACATATTATATCACTACATTTTAAACAGTGTCTCTGTTTTCTCCAAGTTTCGAATCTAATTTCTCCAAGAATTAGATCATTCTAAGGATAGGAAATGATGTATCCAACGCAGCAGAGGTTCTCTCACTCTTATTGTTACTCTGCTGCAGACATCTGCTATTTCCTTCAGTCTAATGCAAAGACAAGTGGCCAGGGCTATGACCATGGCCTGAAGACTTTGAGCAGAAATATGATTGGTTAGGTGATGAAGTCCTGGTTACTAAATATTTGGATGCAGTAGGTTCCAATATGTGAAAATGGAATATAAAAGAAAGCTATAACAGAGCTTAGCTTTTTATAACCTTAGGTGGCTTTAGTATAGGTTTCAACATTTGTGGAAAAAGTATAGGTTTCAACATTTTTTTCTACTTGGAGAATAAAATAAGTTTGCAAAGAAAAAAAATAAGACAGTAAGTGCCACATAAACCTAAGACTGTCAAAGAAAAATTAGCATGGAAGGGAACACATCAAAGTATCACCAACCTTGCTCATACATTGCTGGCTGAAGTGTTATTTGGTAAAAACTCCATTAAAAACAATTTGGCAATACCTATCAAAATTATAAATTCACATACCCTTGGATGCAGCAATTCTGTTTATATGGGTATTTTATGCTCACACATTTGAAGATAATATATGTGTGAGCTTACTAATACAATTTAGTGTGAAAAAGTTTGAAAGTAAATTTAAAACATCAGGGAGAACTTGTCAAGTAATTATGATATTTGACTAAATATTATGGAATTATAAGACAGAAAGAGGAAACTTCTTGAACTTTTGGAATAATTTCTAAAGTATATTCTGAGTGAAAAAAACTTAGATGCATATATATTAAATGGTTTGTATTTTCTATGCTACTGTATTAGTATGTTGTTGAATTGCTATCAAAAAAAAAAAAAAATACTTGAGGCCGAGTGCAGTGGCTCACGCCTGTAATCCCAGCACTTTGGGAGGCTGAGGAGGGTGGATCCTTTGAGGTGAGGAGTTCGAGACCAGCCTGGCCAACATGGTGAAACCTCATCTCTACTAAAAATACAAAAATTAGCCAGGTGTGGTGGCGCATGTCTGTAGTACCAGCTACTCAGGAGGCTGAGGCAGGGGAACCACTTGAACCTGGGAGGCAGAGGTTGCAGTGAGCTGAGATCCCGCTACTGCACTCCAGCCTGGGTGACAGAGCAAGACTCCATCTCAGAAAAAAAAAAGAAAGAAAGAAAGAAAGAAAGAAAGAAGGAAGGAAGGGAGGGAGGGAGGCAGGGAGGGAAAGAAAATACCTGAGACTGAGTAATTTATAAAGAAAAGAGGTTTAGGCCGGGCGCGGTGGCTCAAGCCTGTAATCCCAGCACTTTGGGAGGCCGAGACGGGCGGATCACAAGGTCAGGAGATCGAGACCATCCTGGCTAACACGGCGAAACCCCGTCTCTACTAAAAACACAAAAAATTAGCCGGGCGAGGTGGCGGCGCCTGTGGTCCCAGCTACTCGGGAGGCTGAGGCAGGAGAATAGCGGGAACCCGGGGGGCGGAGCTTGCAGTGAGCTGAGATCCAGCCACTGCACTCCAGCCTGGGCGACAGCGCGAGACTCCGTCTCAAAAAAAACAAAAAAAAAAGAAAAGAGGTGT